>NC_048221.1:33317501-33617501 GCF_002007445.2 Ailuropoda melanoleuca | reverse complement strand
GTCTTTGCTGGTGGTCCAGCTAAAGTAGCTCTCCTTCCTCCAATGTTTTCTAATCCAGACACTGATCATTATCACCCTAGCATTTGTCAGTTAAAAAAAAGTTGGGGGGGCGCACCTGGGTAGCGCAGTCCTTAAGCATCTGCCTTCGGCTCAGGGCGTGATCCCGGCGTTATGGGATCGAGTCCCACATCGGGCTCCTCGGCTGGGAGCCTGCTTCTTCCTCTCCCTCTCCCCTGCTGTGTTCCCTCTCTCGCTGGCTGTCTCTCTGTCACATAAATAAATTTTAAAAATCTTTAAAAAAAAAAAAAAGTTGGGGGGAAGGGTCAACTTTCTGCTGTCTCCCCATCTCGGTGATAGGCTCCATGAGGGCAGGGGTCAAATTTGTTTTGTTCACAACTCACGCTCCAATGACTGGTCGATGACTGACTATTTTTGGCCAACAGAAGGCTTATGTGACAGTGAGGTGAAATAGGCACAGTTTATATCTTTTTCCTTGGCTTTCAGGCTAATGGGGGACTGTGACAAGGAGGTAATTTTCATACATTGGGATAATGCAGTGATGGGGGAGGTACAGGGTGATAAATGGAGGACACTGGAAGCATACCTATTGTGGGTTTGGGGGTATCGAAGGAAGCTTCCTGGAGACAGTGGAATGTAAGCTGAGCCCTGTGGGGTTAGTAGGAGTTGGCTAGGGAAAAAATCCCAAGAAATAGTTAAGTGCAAAGATGAGTGAGAGAATGGATGGGACTTTGCCTTTGATTAGATGTGGGCATCATTCAGAGGGAAGAAGGAAATCCAGCTTGGTAGGGGATGGTATCATTCAACAACATAAGGATCCTTGGAGGGGAAATGGGGATGAGGAATAGGGAACCCAGTTTGGAACACTGCAAATATGAGGTGCCCCTGAGACATCCAAGTCGAGGCAGTTGAATGTATGGATCTGGGAGAGGCACGTGAGCTGAAATCTAGATTAAGGAGACAGAAGTACCCACAGATTGTAATAAAAGCAATGGAGGTAGATGAGGCAGCTCCAAGAGGATTTTATTTTTTGATTTTTTAAAAAGATTTATTTATTTTAGGGGGGGAGGGGCAAAGGGTGAGGGAAAGAGAGAATCTCAAGCAGACACCTAGCTGAGCATGGAGCCCAACTCAGGTCTTGATCTCAAGACCCTGGAATCAGGACCTGAGCCAAAATCAAGAGAAGCTGGTCAACCGACTGAGCCACCCAGTCGCCCCGGACAGGATTTTAAAGTTTACAGAGATTTTCCAGCTGTTTGGGTCCTCATGACAGCTTATGAAGGAGCAAAGACAGATATTTTTAACCTCTTTTGAAGATGAGAAAGTTGAACCTCAGTAACATAAAAAGAGAATATCATATAAATCATAACTAATAAGTAATAGAATTATTACCCTTTATCTCTTTATTCTTGTAATATATTGTATTCACCTTGCTGGAGACTAACAAGAACTATTTTCATTCTTATGCTCCTTACTTTTTTCTGTGTGTGATTTTTAAAAATCACATATGACATGAAATCATCATAGAATACCATCTCCATCAGGTTTAAGTGCACAGTCTCTCTGAGACCATGCTTTCAGTTCTTTTGGATATATACCCAGACATGGGATTGCGGGATCATGTCGTCATTCTCTTTTGAATTTTTTGAAGAATCATCACATTGTCTTCCAGACTGGCTGCCCCATTTCACATCCCCCCAAAGGAGCACCAGGGTTCCCTTTGCTCTGTATCCTTGCCAACACTTGCTGTTTTCTGCTCTCTTGACAGGAGCCATCCTAACAGGTATGAGGTGGCATCTCATTGCGGTTGCTTCTTACTCTTTTCCTACCTTGTTTGAGTATCTTTTCTTGCACAGAGAAATACTATAACAGAAATTGTGGACAGTGTTAGATCTCTCAGATGGGGAACAATTGACTGTATAATTTCACAAGCAAAATTAGTTTACTGAAAATAGGACCATATGCTGCATAGGAATATTATCTTCGGGGACATCCTTTTCACTGTGGACTACGTACTCTTCTTCTTACACCAATTGTCAGTAATGATACTGTCTCATACATTCTAAAGATGAAATAAGATGTCTGTAAAGTGCTCTCCATAGTTTGTAGCACATGAGAAGTGCTCAGTGAAGAATAGTTATCATTATTAGTTGAAATTTACAGCAACTGTGCATTTCCTTTTTCCAGACCAGTAACTGTCACAATCAGAAATGTGGCTGGTTTGGAATAACCTTGTTCTTGGCAAATCCTTCCTGGTTCCTGTGATCACCACATCACTTTGTCAGACGGCTTATTGAATAATGTATACTAGCATTTTGTTTTCCCTTTCCAAAATGAGACATTTGCACAGCTCTCATCTTCAGACACGTCTTTTCTGGTTGACACAGCCAAGGTACACTAGTCAAATATTTACATTCCTGATAGGATCTTACCAAGATGTCCTCAGAACTTTTGGCTACTTCATACATAGATAAATAAAGAACGTTGTTAGGTCACTTTGTTTTGTGGTTTTTTATTTTCTTGGCGTGTGTGTGTGTGTGTGTGTGTGTGTGTGTGTGTGTGTGTGTGAAGCCTCTCCAGTAACCCCTTGTCAGTTGAGATATAACATTGCAGTTTTCAAAATGCTTAAGATCTCAAATTCTAACTGAAGCAATTGCTTTCCTTCATATGCAAACAATAGTGAACTTGTTGGTTCAAAAAATATAAAAATCAATGAGAAAGATTTAAGGGAGCAATTAATGAGATAATGTCTAGAATGCATTTTGAGCCCCTGGGAAGAAATGTTTTTTATATCCACAAAGCATTTCTACCATTATGTTTGTTCATGAGTCATAAATACCATTGAATTCTTCTGTGAAATCAGTGCCTGGAGGTAGGGAAAAGGAAGAGTCAATACTTGGTCTCTGTGTATCATAGAGATGTTTGTTCGTATATATTCGAATATTTATTTGCAACTACTAATAAGAGTATAAAATCTTTTTTTGGAGGCATTTGACTAATCTCAGATGAAAGAAAAAAATGACTTCTGGCAATCACCTTCATTGTTACCCTTGAAATTCAGGACTTTTCTATTGTTTTAAAATTGAACTGTCATATTTAGATTGGCTTTAAGCCATTTCAGGAAGATTCTGAAGAGATTTTTATTTCTACCTTCATCTATTTCATTACTGACTTTGTGATTTATTTAAAGAACACTGGACTTCTTTACACCATCCATCCCCCAATCTAGGACACTGTCTCCAAGTTGTAGTTAAATCCAGAAAAACTCAACTAGATGCACTTCCTAAATTCAAAATGACTGTGCCTAGTTGTCCTTACATTTGCTTAAAAACAAAGCAAAGACCATAAAGAATTTTACAATAGCACTGGTTCTAAACTATGGAAAATTCTAATACTTTCATCTCTTCTGATGACTAGAAAAGCTGGAAAGGATGAAAAAGTCATGTAATCTTGAGAGACTATATTTCTAGAATAGTGCTTCTCAAATTTTAATGAGCATACAATCACCTAGAGATCTCCTTAAAAAGCAAATAATGATTCAGTAAGGTCTAAGTAGGGCCTGAAATTCGTCATTCCTCACAAACTCCCAGGTGATGACAAAGCTTTTGAGCCATGGACCAAACTTTGAAATGCAAGGATTTAGAATATTTTGAAATACTGATATGAGAGGTACCATTGTCGGGACTGAGCTTGGGAAATATGAAGGTGGACATGTTAAATGAAGCTTTATGTCAGAAATTAGAACATATTCAAAAGTGAGTTTTCAACATACGGAAATTAGAGCAGATTATTTGCCAAATTATTCCTTTGAAAGTGCATCTATTAATATAGGCACTGAAAAGAAAATCTGATACTCCTGAAACTTAATACAAGATTTTAATGGACCACACAACTGCCTAGTTTTAGAAGCACAACATGTGCTTATTTAGTGGAAATAATTGCTGGTTATGCTAATGTTTTATGGAGAATCTCTACCAGCTGATTTTTTGTTGCCGTTTTGGTTGTTTTTGCAGCATACCTATTTCCCCTTCAAGCAAACTTTTTTCTCACATAGTTTTTCTGTCACATAATTACTTTCTATTTTGGTGTGTGATGAGAATGTTTAAGATATATTCTCTTAGCAAATTTTAAGTTTATAATGCAGTATTATTAACTATAGTCATTACTACTGGTTTATTAAAGGATATGGTAAAGGATACAGATGAACAGCCAGATGAAAATATACATAGGGTGAGAGCTGGGACAGTCTCAAATGCGGGAGCCTTTGTCCCATAGAGGTGGGGTGCATAACCCTCCCAGTGTGGACATATTTGCCCAACTGGAAGCTTTTCCTTGGCTTTCTGAGCTTTTTATGGAGGCTCTCTCACAAGGGCTTGATGGACCACCAACTCCATTTTCAGCCCCTTGCCCTTCTTTGGAGGATGGGCAGGGGAGAGGCTGCATGTTCCAAGCTTCTGATCATGGCTTGATCTTTCTGGTGACCAGCCCCCATCCAGGAGCCACCAGGAGCCCACCTAGAATCACCTCAATAGAACAAAGTATGCTTCTGGCGCTCTAATCAGCAGTTTATGAGAGTTTGAGGAGGCCTGTGTCAGGAGCGCAGTCAAAGACAAATATTAGAACAGGAGGAGTTCTTAGGGCTCTTACCACTTAGGAAACAATGAGGATTTTAGCAGCTCTATGCCAGGAACCAGAGCAGAGACCACTATATGTATATGTTGTTATCCCGAATAATATATAATTTTTTACACTGTATCTTGAGCATTTTTCTCAGTTTCATAGATACAGCAGGATTTATCCAACTATTTCCTTTTGTCGACAATTCAGTAGTTTGTACTTTTACAAAATATTGCAGACTTTTTGCAATATGGAGATAATTTACAGTGTTTTGGAAATTTCCTTGGCACACTGTTTCAGTAGTCGTGTTGACAGGGCGCATTTTCAGAGATGTCTTGTATTTGCTACATAATTGGCTAAAATGAACGCTATTATCACCCTGATGAACATTGACAATTGGATTCCTAAAAGACTACACTAATTTTCATGTCACCTGCAGAATGAGACAGCTCCAGTTTTAGGCTGGGATGTCATTTCTACTCTGTCCTCCTCTGATGCCCTAAACTAGTCCACGGCCACCCCAAATTCTCCACCCCATGTCACCTTCTTTTCTTTTGTTTTCTGTCACTGAACACTATCTAAAATTATCTTACTTAATGTGTAATCTTGCATGTTGTTTGTCTCCCCCTTCAGAGGATAAACTCCATTACGGCAACCTTCTTGTGTATGTTGCTTCCTGGCTGGCACGTTGTAGACACTCAGGACACATTTAATGTGTGAATCCGTTCTGCCAGATTGGTAGAGAAAAAAACAATATTCTTGGCACTTTCAATTTGTCTTTTAAAAAATGGCTAACGTCATTCGTAATTTATTGTTAGTTGTTTAAGTCCCTTTCATGAACAATTTCTTTAAGTCAATCCAATTGCAAATCTGGTCATGAACATGTAACATAGGATATACAAGCTAGCTGGACTAGAGCTCAGAATGTGGACTTGCTATCTTCCTGAAACACATGTGCCTGTATATGTGGAAGATATACATATTAATCAAAGTGGCCCAGGATTATAAGGCCATGGATGGATGCAAAGGACATCAAAGAGGAAAAGGTTCGCACATGTAAATGAGCTTGAAAACATGAGATGTTTTCAGATCACTACCACCAGGGCGAGGAAAGGCAGAGGATCTTGTCTTCCAGGACCTGTTTGCCAATGTCTGGAGATGTTTTCATTTGGGAGGGGAAGGTGCTAGGCCATCTATTGGGTAGGGGCCAGAGACTCCTCCCCTGCCAACACAGAAACCCTGGTCTAGAGTGAAACGCAGACATGAGTATTATCTAAAAGCTTCTCAAATAATTCAGGTAATGTGCAACCATGATTGAAAACCATTGAAATTTTAGAGAATTGGTTCTCAAATATACATTAGCTGAAGAGTCCTATTAAAATCCCTCGAGAGCATTTAAAAATATGGATTCTCACTCCCTAATTCCCACCCTCCCTGTCCCCAACCTCTTCACCAGCAGATCTGAAGTGGGACGGGAGAATCTAGTTTCCGAAAGCTCTGCCGCTGTGACCGCGGAACTCGCGGAAGCCCAGGTGAGTGAAGTGATTACTGGCTTAGGTGGGAGGGGTTGTCAACTGCCCCTGGGTGCGTGCTTTTAGGAGAGTCCCTACTTGATTCCGCCAGAGAGTAATAGACTCAGCGCTTTCTGCTGTAACCGGAGATGCACCCCTAGGGTTTGAAGTTGGAGGAACTGCTCTGGCCTGCGTGTTTTCAGGACTGCAAGCCTGCTGGCCTGGGTGGCAGGGGAATCTAGAGACAGGAGGAATTGAGACTACATTCGTGTTGTTCAAATAACGTGTCTACAAGGCCCAATCAGCGCTGCCCCTAAGCCGGGGGCCTCTGGCTCCCTTTCTTTGTCTGCATTGGACACACTGGAACTAGAAGCTTCTAAAAGCAGATGAAAAGTAAGACCACTCGGGAACTGGCTTGTTCCAATTTGCCCGGGCGCTCAAAGTAGTGTTCCAGCAAAGGAGCTAATCCTTTGCATGACCCCTGCCCCTAGCTCCCTTTTCTGCATGTTTTGTCCCTAGTATGGACTGTATTGAAAGATGGCTTTCAAATAGGACTTTAGGCTTCCAGACTCCCCACAGAGTTCTCAGTTGTGCTGTATTTGGTATGTTATCTGGGTCATCCAAGCTCACTTATAATTTATAAGCAGAGGTGCCTTCTTACCACCTTCAAAATCCCTGGAGCTGGGCGGATTTCAGCAGAGGCTGGCTGCCTGCAGCGCCTCCTTCCCCAGGTTAGGAGTGAAGAAATGGTACTTTGATGCACGCTCGTCATGGCTTATTGATCCAATTAACATTATCTTGGGAAAATCGATGCTTCAGTCTTGCAGGAGACATGTAAATAAAGTGATAAAAAATAAACCAAGGCCAATTGTTTCCTGATGGAAAAATGAGAGGTGAATTAAAACAATTTATGATCGGTAGCAGAGGGATAATTTTGAGCTCACAAGGATTTAGAAGGCAGGAGAAGTGGAGCTCTGTCTGGTAACAGTGATGCCAGCTCTGCAGCCTGGGGGTCATCCTCATCCCACCTGTGTGTGGTCTCCGGGTGGTTGGTGGTGTTGCTTGGTCTTTGTGCTTTGGTCTAATTGAAACCGACATTCTTTATTCAGTTTTCCAATCAGTTTTATCTTTAAAAAATAAAGCTTTGTCACAACTGACTTATCTAACTGATAAAAGGAGGCACAAGTGATGATAAGAAGGTTCATAATAATCGGTTCTAGGATTCTTCTGCATATTTATTCATTTAGTCCACAATATTTTGTTGAATACTTACTCTGTATCAGGTATTGTCTAGGTCTTGGGTTTCAGTGCAACCAAGACAGACCATTCCATGCCCTCTTAGAATGCAGCAGTTAGCTTGGGGGACAGAAGGTAAACAAATGCAATATGGTGTCCAGCGATTAACACACTGAGGAAAGAAGCAGAGTAGAAGGACACAAGTGAAACGTGTACAGTTTATATGGGGAGGTCAGGGAAAGTGTCTCTGAGATGGTGTCTAAACAGAGACCTGGATCAAAAGCCATTTTTATGGCAAAATATACTATATTTCCAGTAATCTCATTTGGGAGGCTACCAAGTATATGGGAAAAAGCCTGACCTTTGAAAGGAATCTTGGGATTACGATCATGGGTGTGCTTCTGATTAACTCTATGACGTTGGGAAGTTAAGTACTCTGTGTATTCTGACATCACCAGGTGGAAACGGAAATGTTCCAGTGTACCTGACAGGATGGTTTTGAGACTTGAATGAGAGTCTAACATTTGAGACACAGTAGACTAGAACATTGGAGGCTCTTGGCAAATGTTAGCTCCCTTCTACAATGCTGGGGATGCTGGGTGATAGATAGGCATTCAGTCAGTCAGTCATTCATGTATTTGAGCACCTACTGCATACTGGGCACTCTGAGGAGCTCTGCAGAGAAGAAAGCAAGCATAGTATCTGATCCTAAGCATGTCTTCAGTAGAGAATGTTCTATGATAGCTTAGTGTTTTAGGACTTCACATCCTGGAACCAAGCATGTGGGTGCAGATCTCAGGTCCTTCCACTTGGTAGCTCCATGAGCTTAGCAAGTACTTTAACTTCTCTGTGTTTCCATTTTCCTCATCTGGAAAATGGAATAATAAGAGTGATGCCTACCACATAAGGTGGTTAGGATAATAAAATGTGGTTATGTGAAAAACATTTAGAATGGATTCTTACGCATGATAAGTACTGGGCGAGTGTCTCAAAATTAAAAATAAAATGCCACGTGAAAGGTGCTGTCCTATGGAGGGGGCATGCTAACCTTCCACCTTGTTCCACATAATGTTGGGTGCTCCTTCCTGTGTCCCCTTGCTGAACTTTTTCAGCAACTCATTCCATAAATGAGGAAAGGGGGACTCGGCTGTGGTTAAAGACTTTGCCCCAAAGTCGCATGCCTGGTAAGTGGAGAACTGGAAGTTTAAACTATGTTTAACTATGAAACCTCCTCCTGATCCATATAAAGCCCAGGAATTGTTACTCAACCTACAGAGATGAGTGCAGTTGGGTCCCGTCCTGACGAGTTTGAAGTAGAGAGATTAAGCTACAAATAGGGTTTATGACAGGGACAGGATCTCCCCCGTCACAGTGAATCCAAATGCAGGCCCCCCAGTGCTAAGTGTAGAACGGCTGTGCTATGCCATTGGTAGAATTTAACGCAGGGAATGGTTCTTAAGTGATTCTATATACAAAAAGAGCAAAATAATTCCTAATGTGTTAGAGTGACCAGAAAACATGATTCTCTACAAGAAATGCTAAGGCTATTCTCTAAGACTGGTAAACTAGAGAGAAATTTTTTCAAATGAACTTTTCTGGGGAATAATTTTAGATTTAAGAAAAAGTAGTGAGGATACTATACATGTTGCCACGTATCTTTGATCAGGTTTTCCCCTAAAATGGTAACATCTTAGACCTAACCGAAGTATATTTGATACATTATTATTAGCTAAAGTGCAGATCTGATTTGAATTTCACCAGTTTTTCTACTAATATCCTTTATCTGGGATCCATTTAGGATACCAAGTTTTATTTAGAAAATCCCCTTTTAAACTTAAGAGATTTTAACTTGAGTCCCTATGTAAGCGCTCTATGCCAACCAAGGGGTAAAAAGACACTGCCTCCCATTATTGGTTTCTTTGATTTAGTTTGGAAAGGAGGCCTCTGAGCTTTGAATGGTGTGGTCCTTACACAGATTTGTTTCCCAGACTGAAAGAAAAGGGAACAATCAATCCCCCTATAAGATAAACTCTAAATTCCTTCATGACAGCAAAAGAGTCATAAATTCAGTGGGAAAAATATGCCTACATTTCCTCTTTTTTTGACTTATTGACCTATTATCTCAAAGACAAAAAATTTATCTATTTGTAATGTGTTAGTTGACCCCTCCAAGACAGATTTCACTTTTAGTTTTAACGCATACCACTTGAAATTACCCCAATCTGGGGGGGGGGTGGTGTTTCTCCAAATGGGAGTTATTTTAAGGGAATGAAATAATACTAGAGAAAGCAAACAAAAGAGGTCTTTATGATTTTCTCTTTTATTTTTATAACATAATTTCATCTGAAGTGTTGGTTAAATTAAATACATAATGTGATCCTGGTGTATTTGCATTCAAGCAATAGCTTTTTGGTTTGTTTTTAACGGAGGTCTCATTGACCTTGGAGACATTAGAAAGATTGCTTTCGCATGGGTGAATGGTTGGGGTATTTCTCTAGTGTATTAGGGAAGGAATGGGTTGGTCTTCTCACCAACATGGGGCTGTTTCTCTTTAAGCTCTTGTGTATTTGTGTCAACAAAATTAATTATGACCGTTTTGGAATAAAGGTAAAACACAAAGCAACTTTTATTCATGCCTAAGCTTCTAGGTGTTTGCAATAAGAAGCTCAGGGGACAGGTTACCGTTTGAGAATTCATGCAGTTTCTTCCTAAGTTATTTTTTCACTACACTCTTAGCTCTCCAAGTGCTGCCTGGGTAGGAATCTGTCATTGTTTATCTGAACAAGTAACGTTGTTCTTGTTCAGTAGAACTGAGGAGTTCTTGTCTGCACTAGTGAGATCATTAAGGTAGACTCACTCTTACTCCAACTTGTAAGCATTTGTTTTGAAAAGTAAAAAAAAAAAAAATAAAGGCATGGAGATGAGTCAAATTGGAAACGATCTTCCAACACCCCCCACCCCCCGCTTGATGATTTCACTTCCCTTTAGTGAGTTCCCCTTTTGTTAGAGTTGATACTCTGTGTCAGACGGAGACCCCTGGCTGTGAGATCTGAGAGTTACTGCATCTGGAGGCTGTGCCCATCTAAACCACCTGAGCTGCACATTCTTCATGCCCCAGTACGTGACGAACAGTCCTCTACGTCTTCAGCTTTATTCCTGCAGTCCCACAACACCCAGTGCTTTTCCTTCTACCTCTGCATGTAAAGTTCTTTTTGTCCACCAGAGCTCAGTTAAGATCATTTCTGTAATTCCCCCATGCACCCCGCCCTAAGAAGTGTTCGTGATCTAGACATGCATTCTCAGTAGGAGCCATATAATCCTAAGGGAGCACAAATTGGTTTGTGGTAGGAGGGGAGTAGAAAAATCTTATTCTTTTTAGGTATAAAATACAGTTATGCACACAGTACATGAACAGAGACTTAAGTCTAGCTGCTAAAATTTTATGAGGGAAGCGATTAGGAAAAACATATGTGAAAAGGCTCTTAGAGGGACAGCAATAAAAAATGCCGTGAGAAGCACTGGTAGAGACCATTCCTTGAGCACTCAGGGTTTCCAGCAGCTGGACTCCTCTCTGGCAGCTGTGCCCTCTTGGTGTCTGGAAGTACGTAAAACAAGAGAAGCAGATAAGAGGTAATATTGGCTACTCTGTTGGAATCCGGCCGTGCCCATCCCACAATCTTCCCATCACCAAGGCAGAAATAATTGTTTTTGATCTTAACTGGTGAGGGGGGGGGGCTTTTTCTGCCCTTTTGTACTTTACAAAACCTTCCTTAAATGTATCATTTGTTTGAAGATTCCAAGGTAACAACTTTTTTGTTGTTGTTATTTATTTCTATTTATGGACCTCTCAAACAAAGTAGAAAAACAGGAATATTCTGTAACAACTCTGGGGAGCAGCCAAAGCAGCAACCAGAACTGATAGAAAATTAGTCCTGTAAATGTGAAAGCCACAAGGAGGAGTAGGAGAGACGTACTTTGGTTATAGTCACATCTAAGGCCCACTATCCCTGAGCCACCTCATTGGAGGGCTTGGTGGGGGGGGGGGGGGGGGAANGGATGAAATACTCACTTAGCCATTCTTTCAGCCGGAAGTATTCATGTGACAGGATCTAATAGAAATTGGCTGGTGCTAAGGATGGAAGTTCTGGGAAAGTTTTCTCTGTTTTACTAAAAAAAAATCAAATATACTTGTCTCTCTTCCTATTCTTCTGTCTTGGAATGCAAATATACTGTCACTGTTATGATTTGGCAGCCACCTTATAATCATGAGGCAGCAAACCCAAGGACAAAACCCAGCATGCTGTGGATGACCCAATGGGGAGAAAAGAGAGGCAGAGTTTCTGGTGACCTTATTGAATCGCTAAACCAGTGACGGCAGCTTCCCTGTCATTCCATGGAATACTACATATCTATACTACCTAAGTCACACTTGGTTGGATTTTCTATTTATTACTTGGAGCTAAATGCATTCCTGACTGATAGAGGACATAATGTCAGATGATGAAAGAGAGAGACACAAACATTTCCTATCCTGCCCTCTAAATCTGAGTGAGTATTAATCCTCCGAGTTATTTCTGTAACATCAACCTTAGCTCATTGATATTCTTTGACAAGGAGCACATCCTTGTTTGTAGTTGCTATGCGTCTTAGATCTCAGAGTAATTCCAAGCTCTGGAGGGTGGAAAGCCAAGCTTTTACAGAGAAGTTTCTCATCGTCTTGCCCACTGACACTGCTTTTGTGTTCTGAATACTTAGCATCTAGGTGTCCTCAGGCCTCTGAGATAACTACCCTTCCATCCCTGGTCCAGTCTGGTAGGAAAGAGAAACAAACTTGCCTCCCGCACTGTCCTCTCGTCCATGTTCTGTGCCCACTTCTCAATTAAACAAAACCTCACAGGGTAAATTGAACACAGAATGAAGTCAAACTTTTGCAATGTCCTATAGAGCGGTTTAATTCTCCTGATCTCAGTTGAACACCTGGCCAATCCAGTAAGATTTTGCTTTTGTATAATCTAATGTCCCACTGAAAGGCCAATTCTTCTCTATACAAGAGCTATCTATGACCACTAATAGAAAAACTGCTGGTGGTTTTTAAATCGCTTTTTGTCCCCAGTGTGTAAATATATATTGAGATTTAGCCTCTGTTACTATGCTTTACCACTTATTGAAGTATGGCTTTATTATGAATATGCTTTATCTAATGGGTTCACGGATGAGAAGATTATAAAGACTTTAGGGTCATCTTTTTTATTGTAAGAAATTTAAAAACTAAAGAAAACAAAAAGGAAGGAGATAAAAATTAACTATGATACTATTACCTACAGATGAAGATTAGAGACAAAATTTGTTTTTATGCATATGTTTGTATGTAAATATGTATTTATATATAGTAAAGGAAAAATTCTACATATATGTATATTATATATATATAAAGATTTCAATCTGATGACCACATATTTATGTAACATATGTTTACATTTCCCATTTCACTCAATATTCCTTGACATTTTTTAAACAACGTCTTAGGATTTTATTTTATAGAAACGTAACTTATATTTTAAAAAACCTCAATTTTTAGACATTAAATTTTCTATTTTTATTAATATAAATATTGCTATAAGGAATACTTTTGTAGATAAATCTTTGGGCATGCTTTAGGGTCATTTAAAATAAATTTGCTAGGATTTCATAGCAAATTGAAACCCGGAATTAATCAGAATAAAGTATTTTATTCCATATTCAACCATATCAATAGAATGTTATTCTAAGGTAATGTCACTCTATACTGAGGCGATAAATCCAATTTTAGAATACCAGAATGTCAATATTTCTGTGTTCTTTACTTTCTGAACTTTCAGAACCCTTTAGACAAAACCAGTCTTTGCTCAATAAGCTTTAATGATCATTTAGTACTTAACCAAGAGACCCTATTGCTGGATAACAAAGTAACTAAGTTTCTGTTGAGATTCCCTGATTTGGTACATTTAAATGATGGGAGCTTCATTTTCCAGGCAGTTTGATCAGCAAGATTGTCAGCGCACGAAGAGATGCATTTCTGTGTTAATGTTATTTTATGTCTATTAGGCA
Organism: Ailuropoda melanoleuca; assembly: GCF_002007445.2. Taxonomy (NCBI): domain Eukaryota; kingdom Metazoa; phylum Chordata; class Mammalia; order Carnivora; family Ursidae; genus Ailuropoda; species Ailuropoda melanoleuca. The sequence goes on along the minus strand of NC_048221.1, from coordinate 33,604,032 downwards.
GTAATGAGTTTTTTATAATTGGTTTATAATTCATTTCACATTCATCAAATTATTAATGAGAGAGAGGATCCTGCATTTGACAACAGAACAGTAGTAATGTTACATGTAGCAGACCCAGAGAGGGAGAATTTTGGTTAAGTCAGGTTTTTGTAAGCAATGCTACTTGTTACTTTGTTCTAAGTGGGACCCAGAATCACACATATTTTTAATCATAGTTTATAATTACAATAAAAATCCGTTTTCATGGGGCGCCTGGGTGGCTCAGTCGGGTAAGCCTCTGACTCTTGATTTCGGCTCAGGTCATGATCTCAGGGTCATGATGGAACCCCGTGTCAGCTCTGCACTCAGCAGGGAGTCTGCTTGAGAGTCTCTCCCTCTCTCTCTCTCTGCTCCTCCCCCTGCAATCTCTCTCTCTCTAAAAATAAATAAATAAATCTTTTTTAAAAACTCGAAAATATAAGCAAACATAAAGCAGAAAATAAAAATTAACCATAACTCAGGTACTTGATTAATATAGTACATTTCCTTCAAGTCATTTTTCTGCACCTACTGAAGTTTAAATGATAAATGCTATTTTTATTCATCATTGTAATAATCAGTACCGCATTTCATTACAAATTCTATAAAAAAATTATGATAGTTGTGTAATATCCCATTGATAACTGTGCCATCAGTTAATTTTTCTATTGAGAGATATTTAGACTTCTTAAAAAATATTTCACTACTAAGAATAATTCTGAGATGAGTATATTTGAATTTCTTGTCAAAATATCTAACTAATTCTCTAGGGTAATTTCCTAAAGTGGAATTACTAGATCAGAGAGTATGAACTTTAATAAGCTTCATGTAACACATTGCCAGATTGCTTTCCAGAAAGGAATTCACACTCCCACCATCAGGATAAAAGAGTACCTGTATCAAAATACCCAAGTCAGCAATGTTGTTGTTTTTTTTCAATTTTGACTCATTTAATATGCAAAACATTTTTATTAGCCTTGCTAGTAAACATTTCCATAGGTTTATTGATTATTTGTGTTTCTTCTAAGAAATACAAGTTTATGTCCTTCTGAAAACAAAAATTTCACTGTAGTAGTGGGAAGGAGGTATTGAAAAATGCTTGCTTGAGGATAACCAAAATTAACTTTAGTGTTAGTTATGCACATACTCTAGTATCTGGACGACTCCAGTACCACTTAGATGGTTTCTAGATGAATTCTAGATGAATCCAGATGAATACAGAATTTGAATATTAAAGAAGAAGGCCTAAGTGGCCCCTGGGTGGCCCAGTTGGTTAAGCCTCCAACTCTTGGTTTCAGCTTAGGTCATGATCTCAGGGTGGTGAGATTGAGCCCCACGTTGGGCTCTGCATTCAGCACAGAGTCTGCTTGAGATTCTCTCCCTCTCCCTCCCCCGCCCGTCTGTCCCCTGACTCATGTGCATGCACATACACTCTCTCTCTCAAATAAATAAAATCTTTAAAAAAAGAAAAAAGAAAGAAAACCCAACAGTTCTGAAGGAAATTGCAGAAAATTTTTTTCAGTAAATCCTGAAAAGAAGACGTTGGCAATTAAAACTCAGAAGCTATAAAGAAAACAGTGATGAAATTTGGCTACAGATTCAAAATTGCATCACAAGTGAAAATACACCCCTGATGGTGCCGAGCAGGGTTATCCTTACGATATTTGCAGAATCCAAATGCAAACCTTCTCTTGCCACAACAGACCACAGACTTGTTCACTTAGCAGCCAGGCTGCAGTCAGCTGTCAGGGCTCTCTAGAACCTTCATTCCCACTCTGTGACGTTCTCGCAGGCCTGCCTCTTTTGTCTTGATGCTCTGTGCATGAGGTTTCCATTTCCAAAGTCAATGCATTGTCCAAGGTGGCTGCTTCAGCCACGGCCATCTCATCTATGTTCCAGAAGCAGGAAGGAAGGGGGAACGAATAAAAATAGGACAAAGGCCATGATCTGATTATTTTTAAGGAAGACACCCATGAAATTTACCCATGCATATTATTGGACAGAAATTACAAACCAGGCCACACGCAGTTACGAACTCATTTAGAATTTGTGGGTCCTCTCTTAGAAAGAATGGAAGAATAGATATGGGGAGGATAAGCAGCAGTCTCCCTGGAATGTAATAAGCATTGTTTTTGTTAGCATCTGTGCCTTTGTATTTCCTCATGGGTAGGACTGAGGTATTTCAAAATACACTAATATTATTACTAATTCTACCTATGGCCAGCAGAATTGTAGACACTAATATTATTTAATCTTTTAGGGTTCATAGGAAAAAACTGAAAATTTTGGGTGTTCTAAGTCAAAATTCACTTCATTTCAGTGTGACGTGGCATAGCAGTATGTTCTAGAAACTTCCAGTTACCCTGTAGCAGGGCCAGACCCTCGCCTCCAGCCAGAGACGGTTCTTTCTGGCCAAATTGTAAGAACTGCAGTAAGTAACTGCAAATTTGCCCCTCGATGATTTTTTTTTTTTTAAGTTTGTGACCGTCTCTCAAATTCTAAGTTCTTGGAAGGCTCCTGTAGCAAATTTCCCCAAGGCCCCAGAAACAGCTCTTGCACACACTGGTTTGGTTATTTGTTGACTTACTTGATGGTTGCATTACTGACTGTTCATCCAAACTGCCCATGCTAACTGAGCTTTACCAAATAACTCAGCAACAATTTATGTTTATAGGTCCCGCCATCTTTTGTCACCTCAGGATATAATGCAACCAATAACAAGAGTCACTGTTGCAGTTATGCATTTAGTTATTCAGTCTCGAAGACCGTTCTTCCCCCAGGGAATTGGACACTTCATGGCCTTAGGCCTTTGCTTTCATGTGTAGGGCTCCACTATAGCTTCCCCATTATCAATTAGGGACAATACGGCTTAAATTAAAATTGCCAAACCTTTTTTCTCCCTCTTAATGTTTTTTTTAATAACGTCATAGACTTTCCTTTTATTACAAAAAAAAAATTAACCTGAGTATTTTTGGGGTTTTTTGTCCTTCCTAGATTCTCCTGTAATAATATTAGGTGCAATTATAGAAAATACCAAACTCTGAAAATACTACTAGAGAAGCCCTCGTGATTACATTTTAAAGTCACTGGTCTTCCTTCTTTTAGATGCTGTTGTCTGGAAGAACCAGCCCAAATGTGGCGGGCAGAGGGTGGTGGGGGGGGGCGTGAGAAAAGAAAGGGGAGAGGCAGGTAGAGAACAGTGGTGGGAGAACCTTAATCATAACTTCCTGAAAAAAATTTGAGACTTGTTTTTCAAGTAGAGTTGTGAACCATTTGGAACACGGTGGTGATGGCTGTCTTTCATCATTAAGTTCCCCTTAGGGAATTTATCAATCTCTTTCCACTCACTAACATGTTGATACTATTTAGTTCTGCATTTAAATGACACTGCTCCGAGTACCTAGTTCTAGATAAGATTTCTCCCTTTTAAGTGAAGTTCCACTAGGTTATAAATAGCTAATGGCTCTCCAAACTCCTCTGGTTTACAGGAGAAATAACTTAATGAAGACTCAGATTGCTTTGTGTAGCTTTGTTAATGCAAATGAGTAATGTGTATTGATTTTTCATGGTGTAAAAATCTTTTTATTCATCTTGTGCAAGAGTCTGTTAAAGAATTATTAATGGTGCCTTAATTGCTTTAAGATCTATGCCCTAATTAAAACAGTAAATTCTTTATTACATCTTTATTTTAATTAGATGTACAGAAAGACAATAATTTTTACAAGAAACCCAGTGTAAGATAAAATTACCTCATTTAGAAATGCTTCAGAGAATCTGTAGTTGGGCTGTACAGAGAAGCCCTTAGGAGCTTCCTGAAATAAAACCGTGGTGACTCCACCTCCAGCCACAATTAAGATGCCATACTGACTGAAATTAATCATCCGAAATGAACTATTTTACACTTTCCGTGAAGTACCATTCATCTATGCAAATAAGTTTCTGCTTCTACTTTTATTTAATTTCATTTCTTAAACGTAAGGATATTTGTTCAAGTTTGGAAAACTCAGTTCAAGTCGAGAAGGAAAATGAGCTTATTGTCATGGAAATTACCTTATATCAACTTGAGTCCATTTGCTCCTACGGATGTACTTTGTTCTGTTTCTTCAGTTTATAAGACAATGCTTTTTAATAATTTGTCCTAAATGGTGTGTATGGAAAAAGCACCACCAACATCAATATCTGCCTTCCATTTATCGTGTGCTTTTCTACCTGCTTTTCTGTCTTTAATCTGTATGGTTAATTAACCGAGGCAATGCTGCTTGTGGATAATGATCGCAGACTTGAAGGGTGGTGGGTAAGTGAACATTGGGTGTGGATCTCCGGCCAGGTATTGTGTTGGGCTCGTTCATGATTACGGAATCCTCATAACAACCAGAACCGGCAAAGTATGACTTCTGTGTCCTAGAGAAAGGAACGGAAGATTGACAGCTGCCACCATTTTGTTCATTTAAACCAGGGGTCAGCAAACTGTGGCCTGTGGGTCATAGCCAGGTTGCCACCATATTTTATAAATCAATGTTTATTGGCGCACGGACATGCCCATTTGTGTAGGTGTTGTCTGTGACTGCTTTCTAATAAAAATGACAAAGCCGGGGGTATAGCGGGACAGAATGACCTGCCAATCCTAAAAGAGTAACTGTCTAGCTGTTAAAGAGTTTGCAGACCCCTGGTCTCAACCATGAAACTCAGCACTGCTCCCACCCTTGCGCCTCTCCAGCCATCAAATCCCATCGCATAATCCATGTTGTTTAAAATTATATACCCCTTTTTCTAGCATACTCTTTGGACTTCTATTTCTTTTTTCTTTGTTCCATTTGGACGCTCACTACAGGGGCTGTTTTCCTATGAAAGACGTGTCCACTCTTTCTCGAGGAGGCTGAAATAACATCCCTCTAACCTATTTCCCTCTTAGCTGGCATTACTTATTTCATCCTAATCATGTTATTTAATTCAATCTAACATTTTGGACCTCAGCTAGTAACAAGATTATTATAGCAAAGTGTCGCCTCATGTTCCTCTTATAACCTGAATTTCTTCCCTTAAATTTTCCCATAAGACAATGGTTATCTGACTGCTGGGGGAAAAGTCACAGCCATTCACAGTTGAAAAAAGGCAGCAACTATCATATAATAGAAACGGGATAAAAGGAGCACCAAGCCCAGTCAGAGACCCTGTCCTTTCCTGCCTGTAGGGAAAAGGAAGGGCATGGAATAGGGAGGGGCACGAACGCCCTAAGACCTATTACTCCCTGGATCCCACAATGCTCATAGATTCTCTTCTCTCGCAGACATTGCTTACTCAGCAGGAAAGCTGCGGAGCTCCAGATTGACTTTCACCAAGCTCAGTTAGATGGACTAGTTGATGAGGTCTCCAAAGGGAGGGGCCCAACCATCCCTATGTGAATAGACCCTGAGGGGATTTATCCCCGAGAAGAGGAAGTCCAGACGAGTTCTAATTAGTCAAAAAATGGTCAAAGGCAGTGAAAATTAGGAACACTCTGTAGTGGTCAATAGCAAGTTAAAAATAGAATATTCATACTATGGAATACTATGCAAGATAAATCATATTACAGAAGAAAATGCCATGACAAGGGGACATGGCAGATTCTTAAATGTGTATAGTTTTATTAAATTGTGTTTAAAATATACATTATATACATACATATAAAAACGTGTGTGTGAGTGTGTGTGTGTGTATGAAGCATTGCAAGATCAGTAGCACTATGTTAACAGAGAATATCTTTGGGTGATGGCATTATGGCTGACTCTATTGCTGTCCTTATGCTTTTCTGTATTTTCCCCATGAGTATGTATTACTTGTAAGATTAGAAGATGTTTCTTTTTATGAGCTAAAAAGGACACAACTAGGAACATTGTGGTTAATCAGAAGAGAAAAACAAATGTTCCTCTCCTAAGTAAACTTGAAGAATTTTGGTAACTGTGTGGTGTTTGCACCCTTGGGTTTGGAAAAAATCTTAGAAGCAGATGGCTTTAACTGAGACGTGTGAAGAGAAAACATTATGATCGTTTCCTTCGGAGTGTCAAGGAAGCACTAGAATAAACACATACTGTTACTAATCCCCAGATTACTTGCTTTGAAGGTCCTTAGGGCTCTCAAAACTGTCCACAGACTCTGTTCTTTCTTGTTTATAAGACTTATCTCAGGCTGTTCCCTCAGTTAGGACGGTCTTCTTGCTCACCCTTTTTTACCTTGGACCAGCTTAAAAGTTGTCTCTTCCCTGTATTGTCTCTAACCCCTTTCCCCATCTCCCGTTTTCCACTAATCCATGCTCCTTTCCTGGTCCTATAACATTTCTATTACCATTTGTGAGTTGGACTGTGGGGTTTTTTTTTCACTCTTTCTCTCCTTTTGCCCTTGCACACTGATGGGAAGATCAGATTTATATCACCACTGCATTCCAGTATTTAGAGTAAGTATTTGACTCGCCTGTAACAACCAAATAGCTCAGCTCAGCAAATTTTGATTTCCATTGGCCTTCCAGCCCAGTTCTTAGATGCATTCCACCCTCTTCCTCTCTTGTCAGAGCTCTTAGGTATGACCCGGGTGCATGGCTGGGGGTGGAAGGTGGAACCACTAGAGCATATTTCCCCCAGATGTCACATTTTAACAATTTTTAAAGTGATGTCTTGATGCACTGGCTGTAGATGAGAAGGTAGATGGTACATGAGCTAGATGAGAAGCTGCTAGAGCAGACAACAGGAGCTGGGCAATTTGAAACATTCAGCCTTTGTCCACAAGACTCATGGGGAAGGAAATCCAAAGATGGTGCCCTTTGTTGGGACTCGTTCTCCACAAAGCGTACCACTGGGCATGCACCACCCCACGCTCGCTCTCATTCCCCCGGCCCTGATTTAAGGGGCTTTCTCCCACTCTTACATGGGTGGGCCCTTGCCTGTACACTGTTGCCTACTTGCCTCTCTGCCAATCCGACAAGCCTGTGCAATTTCCAATTGAAGGATTTTGTTGAGATGTTCCTTGTGGCCTTATAAAATAATAATTAATAATAATAATAATGTGTAGTCTCCCTAGGGAATAAGTTTTAATGCATAGCTATAAAACCAATATTATCTCTTATCTCTCAATTCTTCCATATCCTTATTTTTTGGTCTACTTGATCTGCTAAAGATTGAACGATGTGTTAAAGGCTCCACTAAGGAATGTTTATGGTAAATGAAGTATTTAAGCTAAACAATGCCTGTATTCAAGGAGTTAGAGAAAAGGAATGAGCGGGACCCCTTTGGCCACCTCACTGACCTAATAGTACATATTCTCCTCACAGGTGTTGAGGGCTATAGTAAGGTGGGGGCTGGGAAGGAAGAAGACGGGGAGATGAAGAGGTCAGAGAAGAAAGCCAAGGTTGATTGGTTTGTGGAACACCTGCTATTTTTAAGCTTTTCAAAGTAAATTTGGCATCTTATCCCTAATCAGCATGTAAAAGGAAAATAATAATTTATAGACTGCTAGTCAGCCAAGCGGGTGCCTTACTAACTTGTCGTGACTTTCTGCTATCTGATGAGATAGGGTTATCCACTAGACTTGTTTGCTATCCTTGATCAGGTACCAACCACAAAACATTCCTGGGTCTTGTATCCCAAATTAAAGTGAAGCTAGAAGTAAAGCCCAGCAAAAACTCAATCATTTTGAGAGGCAAACCATACTCTGTCTTTCCATAGGTTCTATCTGTTTAATTTGCTGTGGGAAGGGGGTCCTCTCATGACAGAAAGTAGGAGATTACATTTCCATAGTGGATCCCCATATTTACTGTGTGGGCAAGAAGGTGGAAGATTCCTAAATTTGTGACCACTTGCAAACAATGTCCTTCTTGATTCATGAAAACTCTGATTATCTCCCCTTCCTTTGGAACCTCAACCCAGTGTAATTTCTCTGGACAATTGAATTAGGAATGATATCATAGAAATAATAATAAACACTTGTAAAGTGTTGTTACATGCACACCAGGCACTATTCAATGTATTTTACATGCACTAACATATTTAAGACTCACTATCATTAGTATAATTTTACTTAGGAAGAAACTGAGGCACAGAGAGACTTGTTCAAGTTGAAACAGGAGTCAGGATTTTAAGTGTCAGAGTCAGGATTGGAACCCGGGCAGTTTGCTGTTGACCATTAGATTATACCATTTCTTAAATGACAGGTAGGTGTGTACGTGTCTGTATGAGCTGTAGGCAGTCCTCAATTCAAGGGACCATTACTGAGATTCAGTTATGTGTAGGACACTGGGCTAAATGTCACATCATTCTTCTTCCTATGAGAAATAAAATCCCTCCCTTATTTTATTTTTTTTTAATTTTTTTTAAAGATTTTATTTTTTTATTTATTCGACAGACATAGAAACAGCCAGAGAGAAAGGAAACACAAGCAGGGGGAGTGGGAGGGGAAGAAGCAGGCTCGCAGCGGAGGAGCCTGATGTGGGGCTCGATCCCATAACGCCGGGATCACGCCCTGAGCCAAAGGCAGACGCTTAACCGCTGTGCCACCCAGGCGCCCCCCTCCCTTATTTTAAATTGCATAACATTTAGTAGAGGGATGAAGACAAGCATACGAAGTATAACCTACAGTGCAGGGAGGGATTCATGGTAGAAGAACGAACAGCGCACTGTGACGGTCCAAAGGTAGGACAGGTTGCAAAGGTCTCCTAAAATTCAATGACTCTGTTCTGTCTTTCCTCGTAAGTTATAGATCCAGTCTATTGTGTTTTGCAATGTCCGGTACAAACATACAAGGACTTTATGGTCAATAGTGGTATCACAAAGCTGGGTTTAGTCATCTGAAGTGTGTAACGTTAATCCCAAGGCTTGTGCCAACTTGAGGGTTTGTGAAACATACTTTGGGACTTGCATGAAGTCACAAAACAAGGCAAATGTGGAAGACAGGGAGAGTTCCTAAATTAGCACCTTACTTAATTAAGGTAAATGATCTTTCTAGTTCTTTTTTTTACCAGTATTATTTCTCTGTCTCACTGCCTTGCCTCGAGTGTTTGATTTTTCCAGAATATAAGAGTGTAGTGTACTTTCTAGTGTTTGAGACACAAGCTCGATTTGTCTTTGCTCTGCAGGCCCTTCAATAATTTTGATCCTAACACAATGCAAAGTGTTACAAGATAACGCATGTCAAGCACATATCACGATGACTGTCATAGAGGAAGGGTTCAATTATTATTTGCAATTAACACTGCTGTTTTGGGAGTCCTCTCTATCAGACTCCAAACCTCAGAAGTCCTTGCTACCCTACTGTCCCGAGTTGATTCATGTGGCAAGGACAGAGAAAGTGTGTCTGACAAAGAAAATAGTGCAACACAAATTTGGGAAACTATAAGTCATTTGGGGGCAAGTCCGAATGGTTAAGTTTGGGTGAAATATGGAATGAATTGCTGGGCTAATTATAGCTAGGACTGATGAAATAAAAGCTGGCATTTGGATGTATTTTGTGTCATTTAACACTTGAGTTGCTGACATATGAGCAAAAGACCTATTCTCTGAGAGCATTGTGAAAAGTATGGTTCTTTAATATATGAGCTTGCCTAGAAGTTAAAAAGGAACAGAAAATGGAATTATATCTGGGTTTTTAATCCATTTTGCCTCTTTATCTTCTTTCAGACTCATATTTACCCAATAATTTAGCTTGCCCCTCATTAATAACTACTCAAGTTCATTTAAGTACAAATTTAGGTAAAATGTAACTAGATGCATCTGGAGGGAGTTTGATGTCTAACATATTCCACAATGAAACTTATTTTTAGATTATCAACTGTTTTGGATTATTTACCCCTCTGCTTTCAGTTATTTAAAAAAAAAATCTAGATTTGATTTACTAAAATTCCGAGTCTGTCTTAAAGATGTTCATCCCCCAGGGGCGCCTGGGTAGCGCAGCCGTTAAGCATCTGCCTTGGGCTCAGGGCGTGATCCCGGCGTTCAGGGATCGAGTCCCACATCAGGCTCCTCCACTAGGAGCCTGCTTCTTCCTCTCCCACTCCCCCTGCTTGTGTTCCCTCTCTCACTGGCTGTCTCTCTGTCACATAAATAAATAAAATAAAATCTTAAAAAAAAAAAGATGTTCATCCCCCAAAGTATACAAGCAGCATGAATAATTCCAATGCATATGTCAGGCTCCGTGCAGCATTCTCTGATGCAGGCATTCAGTATGAACTGGGGTGGGATTCTGTTTTCCCTGGCTCAAGGCAAACATGTTCTTGATAACGTAGATATGTATAGTTAAATATGAGTCATTGCGTATGTGAATGAAATGTATTTTTCTTTATAAAACAAGTTGAAAAACAGGACTTAAAGTCCCTCAAGGTTTTCTTCCAAAGTCCTAGTCCATTTAATTTTTTTATAATATTCTTTATTATATTATGTTAGTCACCATACAGTACAACCCTAGTTTTTGATGTACAGTTCCATGATTCATTACTTGCGTATAACACAGTGCACCATGCCATATGTGCCCTCCTTACTACCCATCACCAGTCTATCCCATTCCCCCACCCCCCTCCCCTCTGAAGCCCTCAGTTTGTTTCCCAGAGTCCATAGTCTAGTCCATTTAAAAACAATGATCGTAATCATAATCTGCTCCTGGAGTCAGATACATTCTAATGTTTGTTTGTTTGTTTGTTTGTTTATTAAAGATTTTATTTATTTATTTGAGAGAGAGAGAGAGCACGAGCAAGAGCAGGGGGAGGGAGAAGCAGACTCCCCACTGAGCAGGGAGCCTGAGGCAGGGCTCGATCCCAGGATGCTGGGATCTTGACCTGAGCTCAAGGCAGATGCCCAACTGACTAAGCCACCCAGGTACCCCACATTCTAATGTTTTTTAATAAATACTAACATGTTTAAGGATTTAAACACTTTATTAGGATATAGTTACCAATCTTATTCCTTTTAAATGTAGCACTTAGTGAATCTGAAGGACCAAGCTTTTGAAAGAACAGCACATACTTGTTCATGAGTGATTCACAGGTATAAGCCCCCAGAACACAGTCATCCTACTGTTAACTTAGTGTCCCTTTACACTGTGCCATCTGTATTACTTTCCTCTGTAGGCAGTCTGCTCACTGCCTGGCATCATCTGAAAGAAGGGATATAAGCAAAGTTGCTTGTGTAAGAAAACAGAATCTGAGCAGTTGTGGGTTTGATTTTATTACCTGAAAGCTAAGTGGATTCACATAAATCACACAGTGGCTCAGATGTCCAGATAAGAGGGGAGCACAGAGCACCATATGGAGCCTTGTAAAGCTTTGGATTCTATGTGAAACACATTTTGGTAATGTTTTAAACAAACCCATGTGGCACTAAGGCAGTGCAAATACCTGCTTCATCTGCAAAGGCTCGTCCATCTCTTAGGAAAAGAATGTACTAGAACAACTGCACGATGAGTAACAGCAACCTTCTGATGGTCCTAGGAAGCTGTTGAGCCCAACAGACTCAGCCCCCGCAAAGCAGAGAGCTTTGTGTTCACATTAGCTGGGGCCTCTGTGGGCTGGTGTCCTTGGCTCAGGGTCAAATGATTGCATAATGCTTCTCATAAGTGAGCCCACAGAACGAGAAACCAAAAGGGCAAGAATGCTTAAAAGCGCAGCTGGCAAACCCAGGAGACACTCTCCAGATGTGCCTCGGCCCTGGGTTTGGGAGCTCTTTTTTGAAGAGAGTTTGTGCATTGCTGTATACGGGCCAGGAGGGTCCAAGGTGGCAGACACCATTGTGAAATGAGTTTTTATTGCCCCGGTTCCCCCATTATTAGTATATACCTGTTGAAGTGATTTGTTGATAGAATGGTGACTGAAACAATTACTTTGTTGTTCATGTCATGATGGGCATGACATCTTGTCATGATGTTGTTGACCAGAATTTAGAGATTGTTTTGGGTTGTCGAGGTCATTCTTCCTGACCTGGGGTCATTGTCACAGTTTGGCTTCTAGAACAAGACAAAACGGAGCTCATGGACACTGTCTTCTGGTCCCCCAAGGCTCTGCTTCCTCCACATTGTATACACACGGGATTCCATCAGTAGCCTCTTCCTCACCACCCCTGTTAGTCAGAATTAAATTCTATTGTATAGTTCCCCTCATGGCTTCATCATTTAAAAAGTCTTTATGTTCTAACTTATTTTCATTTATTTGTTAATTGATCTCTTCTTTTATTCATTCATTGCCTCAACCTGTGTCTGTTGTGGCCACTGTAGTACCAGGTGCTTGGGGAACAGAATACACCCTGCCCGCAGGGATGTCCAGTCTAGCAGGGGAGAGTAAGAAGTTCAACATCATTACCCATGCTGGTCTATAAAAAATTCAACATATTATGTCATATTTAATAAGACTATTGAAAAATACTGCAAATTGTACAGAAGAAGCATAAGGGTGAAGAAGGATATCAAGAATCTGAACTAGGCACAGAAACGTATAATTCTAAGAATTGACGGATTCGCTAGTCTGGTGAGTACAAAAGCTCAGCTAGAAAAGTAGGGTTGTGTCTATGTATTCATATCATTTCACAAAAGAATCTGGTCTCCTCTCAGGTGTCCCAGATGGCACTCACGGTGGTTTCCTCTGAGGAATCTTCAGCAGTGTCTCTGAAGTTACAGGTGACAGTGGGTTAGACGAGAGAGGTGTTAACACGGTTGGTGGTGAGTCTTCTGGGGTTGCTGCTCTACATTTGTTTCATCAGGGTCCCAGTACCTTTCCTTCCTTCTCCCTTTCCATTACCGGATGTGGCGTCCATTCTCGGGGTAATAGATATGCAATGATTCCTGGAAATCTAGCCATTACATCCAGTTTCTGGTGCAAAATGGAAAGGAAAAACGGCATAATTTTAGAACGTGTTTTCTAGAAATCCTATCAAAAACTTCTGGCCAAAACTCCTATATGGCCAGCACCATTTCTGTTCCCAATAAAATCTGTTAGCAAAATCTTAATCGAAAAGGGGGTACTGGCTAGACTAGCAGGCCCCATCCCCCCACCCAACTGGGACACCCAGAATGTGTTGAAATCTCTTAGGAGCGGAAGAACAGGTGTGGGAATGAAGTTAGAAGCTGTCGACTGAGGAGCCTAAGGACTCTCCCCACAGAGAACCATGGGTCAGCTTCTCTCTGGCATACATAGAAAGAAACTTGGGACTACCTTCCAGAAGTTACTGCTAAGAGTTTTTTACGTGTTTCTCCTCAAATAGTTGGAGCTTCAGAAACCTTGCAGTGCATTTTATGTGCATGTGTACAATGTACGTGGATTTTTGTATTAATAGAGATTTCTAATATCTACTTATATCTACTATAATATAAACACGAAGCCCGTCTGTTTACTCCCGTCATGGAGACTGACTGTTGGGTATCTTAAAAATAGTGACCCAAGAGAAATTTATTGATCAAACTGTGATATTTATTTAATATATTTGGGGAAATTTTAATTTTTAAAAACAGCTTATTTTCGGAAGCACTTGTTTTAGCTATTAAAGATGGTATCCCACCCACCCTCTGCCAAAAATACACTTGATTTCTTACTAAAACAAATACTGGCAGTGGAGAAACCTTACATATGAAAGTACACAACTCTTTAAATATAATCCTATCTCATCTGAAAAACAACATAGAAGCCTGTTTAAATGATGTAGTCGATTTTAATGAAACTTGTACAAAATTAAAATATAACAAAATGAATCAAACATGGGCACTAACAAGAGGACATCAGGCAGGATCTCAACAGGAAACAGCACACTCAGGCTATTTCAAGGAGAGTTCATTTCCAAAAGAACTATTTACAAAGGTGGGGGTAGAGTTTGGGGAGCCATGGAGATAGTGCAAGGACCTGGGCTGAGTAATGGAGGGAGAGCTATTGCCCCTCCTTGGCCTAAAGGGGACAAAAATGGAGAGCTGTTAGCAGAATGGAGGGAGGGAGTTATGTAGGAAAAGTTGTCTTGGGCAGCAGTGAAGGGACACACCCAGGTTCAGAGATACATGTAGTGATCTCATAGGGAAGTCAAGGAATAAATACTCTGATCTCCTGCTGAGGTTTCCATTGGCCAGACCAACCAGCGGACAGAGCCCTGTACAAGAAGCCCTCCCTCTATGGTCTACGCAGGACACCTGGGGAAGAGTAGGCCTGGAGGGGTAAATAGAAGATGTCTCATGCAACAAATTAGGGCTGTGTCCATCTATAATGTGTGATTTTTTTTTAACCTCTTGAGATACTAAAAGCTCTTCTTCATGAGGCAATATGTAATGTCATGCTGTATTTGTCAACTTAACAAATCTCCTTCTATCACCAAGGATACTTCAAAGCTACCCCGCTACCTTTCCAGAAACCACCTACAAAAGTTAATTGCTGATGCACTCTTGTTAACACATGAAGATTTGATATTATTAGTCTAATTAAAAGGATTTTAACAGTCTGACCTCCCCCCTCTGCTGATTCCTACATACTCCAGTCAAAGTAAATTAAACCCATTAATCGAAGTGGTAGAAATGATATAAGATGCAGGATACAGGCAGAACCGAGAAGAGACTAACAGCCTTCATTATGTTTAATTTTGTTCCCTAGCAAAAGATAATAAATTCAAATTGTAACATCACAATAAAATATTTAATTATTCAAGAGCAGGGCAACACGCATTATAATTAACTCCCTATCATGTGTCTTCATTTAGGTGGTAATAGAGGCAATAGGGTAGCCCAGCTAATCTTAAGCTAAAGATTTAAAGTAAGATCTCAACTACTCTGTCACCCTGGAAGATATCCCCACTGTGGGGAGCTTACCTTGAGATACGGACAGGTGGGGACTTGAGAGTTGGGTGTTCATTCATTCATTCTTAATTCAGCAGATCTCCGTTGAGTGCCAGCTATATAGAGGCCTCATGGCTCCAACAGTGAACAAGCTGATGAAGGGCCTCGCCTCATAGCACGCACTTGAGGATTGGAACAAAATCCGTGCTCCTTATCTTTGCCTTGAAGCACCCAGACTTCATCTCTTGGCATCTCCCTCTTTGCTCACCATGTTCCTGCCGCCAGGTGTTTTGCTCCTTCTCTAAATGCAACTTAGTTCCTACTTCATGAGCTATGCATTTGCTCTGCCACTTGTCTAGAATTCTGTTCCTCCAGATCTCCGTGTGACTGGTACCTTCTCATCAAGTTACCTGATTAGGAGAGCCCTGTCCCGATCATCTTTATCTAAAGAAGCCTCCAAAACCCAATTACTCTACTTTCTAAAATTCTTCATAGCACTTATCGCTAGCCAAAATTAGCTTTCTTATTTAGTATTGCTTATCTCTTCATTTATCCTCAATGCATTATAAACTTCATAGAAGGGACCTTGGCTGTTCTTATCACTGTATTCCCAATGTGTATGTAGCCTGGCACGTAGTAGATTCCCAATAAATATTTGTGACTAGGACCAATCATCTTTTTTAAAGATGGTGACAATAGAATTTCCCATCCCATTTTTTTTATACCTAACTACATCCTTATCAAGAAGTGATGACTAATTCCCCATCACTTCAGTATAAGTAGGTGGGCTTTTATTGGCTTATATCCAGTGGGATATGGTGGAAGTGACACTGTATAACTTCAGAGGCTAGGTTACAAAAGGTGGTACATCTTGCCTTTAGTTCAAATTCACCTGCATGGAGAGGCCCCTAAAGTACCTAGAGAGAGAGATGCCCATCCATCCCCTGGCTGCTCCATCCCCACACTCTCCCACATCCAGCCACCCTCTGACTTGAAACCACGTGGGAGACCCTGAGCCAAAACCATCTGGGACAGTCCTTCCAAAATTCCTGACCCACGTGATAAGAAGAAAGAATAAGATGATTATTGTTTCAAATCATCAAGTTTTGGACTGAGGTTATACCACAGTAGATAACCAGGATAATGAATGACTAGCCGAATGAATGAATGAACTAAGTTATTACTTCCAGGTTGATTCAGAATGGAGATAAGAACATGTCATCAGGATGGAAGACTATGTTTCAGAGATCTTCGTGTCAGTAGAAATAAAATACTTCAGCAAAATTCCAATATCCAACATCTCCAATATAATACAGATTCAGTTATACTGTCGATCAAATAATATCCCCTCTGGAATACTATAAGACATTTTTTTTTTTACCTCTACATAGCAATTACATGGGACAAACTTTGTTCCCTATCACAAGTTAACATTTTTTCATGATAGATATTAAGAATTAATTATGGCATTCTTTCTTACTAAGTATGGCTTCAAGGTCCTTTCCAGACAGCCATTAACGATTGGTAAGAGTGGGCACTCAAGATCTTTGCCATACCAACCTAAAGGAGATGCCAGCATCCCAAAAGAGCACTGCAGGTTGTATTCGCTCCTTACCTCCTACCACCACTTTCCTCAGCTTTCTGTAGTCACACCAGATCAAGGGACCGCATGAGAATTTTGCAAGTTGAAAACATGAGGGCTGGTCTGTCAACGCTTCTGAAATTCTATGGGAACATCTGTTTTTATTCCTGATGAAAGAGGCAGCATTTGTTTAAAAGCCATTGGAACTTCTCACTGGTGATATGCATATGTGGAGATCTCTGTTGAAAAGAATTTGCCCAGAATTGGTAGGATTGTTAAGATGGCGCTTGCATTTTCAAGACCTCTGTCAGTTGGTTTGTACTGGGAAACAGTGGGTCATTAGTTCTGCAAGGATTTCTGGCACTCATAACTGCTTCATGTCTTCATATCTCTCTTTTATCTGCATACATACGTCTATTTCCTTCCATAAAAATTCCCGTTGTGTCATTATTCACTTCAGCTTGGATCTTAGGAAATCTAAATTCTTTCAGTCAAAGGCATTTACTTATCTCAAATACTGCTTTCATCAAGCAATCCATCCTAGTTTCCTATACAGTTAATGGTCACTCTTTCAGAACTGTAATATCGTCTGGCATCTCTTAGAGACTTCCACTATTCCATGTAATGTAATTATTTTTGCAATTACTTTAACTCACCCAATTATACTGAAACTCCTTGAGGCCAGAAACCATTTCTGTCTCATCTTTGCATTCCCTGCAGAATCTGGTAGAAACACTCTCCTTAAAGGCAATTCGGGGAATCCAAAATATCGGTGTTGTTTTGCAACTCAAATTTCTTTCATTTCACATCCAAATCTCTCTTTGACAGAAGTGCATTTGTAATCTGAACAAGGAAGCATATTAGGGGACCCTTATGATTAATAAACTAAGGTTCTTAACTGGAGACATAACTGAGTCTCCCACCCCCAACAAGGGGTTTTTGGAAATGCAGGGGAGGTGTATTTTGTCAAAAAATTTGGAGATGTTGTAACTGACATATAGTGTCTAGGCACCAAGGATGTTAAACATACTGAAATGCAAGGAACAGCCCCATTTAATGAGAAATTGTCCTGCTAACATGTCAGTGGTGTCCCCAGTGAGAATACCACTGGGTTATTTACCCAGCTGTGTTAATAATAATCATTAAATTATTTTCACTTATTGTATGCCAGACACTAGGCGAAAAGTTTACTATGCGTGCTGCTTCCAGTTTAGTGTGCCTTAGAATGACCTGGAGCATGGATTACGGCGCAGATGGCTGGGCCACACGCTAGAGTTTCTGACTCAGTAGGTCTGTGATGAGACTGCAAATTACATTTCTACAACTTCCCAGGTAATGATGATGCTCCTGGTTCAGAGACCACACTCTGAGAATCCCAGATCTACATTAATGTAACCTCATGATTATCCTCCAAGTTACATTCTACATTACCCTTATTTTTCAGGCGAGGAAGTCAAATTTGAGACATTAGATCTACCACTTGTCCACAACTACACAATTAAGATTTGAACCTAGATGTCATGAGTATTGTTTAATTTAAGAGTGAGCCAACAAATTCATTTGTTTGGGCAGCATACAGAGAAACAAAAATGAAGGTTCTGGAGCCAGGCCACTTGAGTTTACTATTTCTTACTTGTATGATCTTGAAAAAAAAAATTACTTAAACTCTCTGAGCCTCAGTTTCCTTGATTAGAAACAGTAGTAATAATGGTTCTCTCTCAGAGAAGTATCATAAAGATAAAATGAGATAATGAATGAAAAGCTTAGAATTTTCTAGTCTGGAAGGATGAACTCTCGAGGAGGTTATATTCCAGTGAAAAAGCCAAATAGTAAACCTGTAAAAATATAAATAGGTAATCCCAAACACTGGAAGTGCTATAAAGAAATAGAATAGGGAGGAGGCCTGGAGGTAAAGAGTAGGGATATTGAGGTCTAAGAGGACTCTTCCAAAGAGATGGCATCTGAACTGAGATATGAATCATCAGAAGGAGCCAGTCACACCAAATTGGAGAATGAATGCTGCAGGCGGAGGCAAGAGTAGGTGCAAAGGCACAGGGGCAGGAATATGTTATCCTTATCCTAGAAACTGAAAGAAAGCCAGTGATGGAGTAGAGTGAAGGCAAGGAGCTGGGGGTGGGGATTGGAGGGGGATAGAGGCAGGGTGAGTAGTAGAATGGGAGGGGATGGCATCAGAGAGGTTGGCGGGAAGTTGATTACCACTAATCTTGTAAGGTATGATGACAAGTATGCATTTTCTTCCAGAGGTGGTGGAAGGTCACTGAAGCATGTCAAACAGGAGAGTGACTTGATTGGATTTGTTTTTTAACAGATCAGTCTAGCTACTATATGAAGAACGGATTTTGGCAAGCAAGAGTGGGAGCATGCAGCCCACTTATGGAGCCACAGTGTAGACCACGTGGCTTGGATTAGGGAGGTGACCAGAGACATGAAGAGAAGTGGATGGGTTCAGAGTGTCTGGAGCTTGCTAACAGATAAGATCTATGGAGGAACAGGGCATTGTGTTAACATCAGGGTGGATGGCAATGCAGTCTGCAACAATAGAGTAGACACAGGTTTGGAGTTTAAAATAGAAAGTTCTGTTTTAAAAAAAAACACAATTTTTTAAAATAAGAAAAAAGTTCTGTTTTGTTATATAGGATGGATTACAACAGGCCACAAGGAAATTTGAGGGGGTTATGGACAGATTCATTATCTTAATTATGGTGTTAATTTCACGTGTATACGCAGGCTGAAAATCAATACCTTACATGCTTTAAATATGTGCAGGGGTTCGTTATACCTCAATAAATCTGTACTTTAAAAAGCTGTGAAAGAGGGGCGCCTGGGTGGCTCAGTCGTTAAGCATCTGCCTTCGGCTCAGGGCGTGATCCCAGCGTTCTGGGATCGAGCCCCACGTCAGGCTCCTCTGCTGAGAGCCTGCTTCTTCCTCTCCCACTTCCCCTGCTTGTGTTCCCTCTCTTGCTGGCTGTCTCTCTCTCTGTCAAATAAATAAATAAAAACAATCTTAAAAAAATAAATAAAAAATAAATAAAAAGCTGTGAAAGAGAATCCTGTTACGCCAGCCCAAAATATGCCGCTTTGGCATAAGAATTATTTTGTACAGAAGGCATTTGTGTTCCTGATATCCCTTATCTGCCTAAAAGCAGAGCCTCCCAAAAGTACTCTGTTGTCATAAATGCCCTCCAGAGAGCTACTCTAATCTTCTCTTCTGAGAGAGTAGTCGGCACCACACCCAGACAGACGTCACAGACTGTCACTATCCTGTCTCCCGTCTATTCTACCAAGGGTCCATTTATCTTCCAAAAAAAAGTCATTTTGTTTCCAAGGTCCCTATCTCCACTCCCTTCTAAGAAATCATTTGTTCTCTCCCAAGTGCCCCTCTGCTCTTCCCTTTCCCCTAGTAAGTGGGTATGTAAGCTCTCAAGCCTCATCATTCCTTTGGGTATTCACTTTTGTGATGTCCCTATGAATGTAAAATTAAAATTAATTAATGTAAATGCCATTTCTCCTTCATCTGTTGTCAGTCTAATTCTCAAATCCCCCAGCCACTGAAAGTAAGAGGGGAGAGGAAAAATTTTTCCTCCCTTACAGCAATAGTGAACAACAACAAAAAAGTGAGATTTTTTCACCAAGTGGCGATAAGCTGTTGGATAGAAGCCTGGAACTTAAGGAGACATGTCCCCTGAGATCTTTCTTGACAATTCCGAAAACATGGGGATGAAATTTGCAACCACTCAGTACCAGGCCTGAGCCTGGCTAAAGGAGCACAGAATTAAAAGTTAGATTTGGGTCCTGGTTCCTGTCAGATATGGAATATATAGGGAAACTTCAACATGCGCCTTGATTTCCATCTATATGTGTTTTGCATTGGTAAAATAAGGAACTCACAGTTGACTGTTGGGAGGGTGTGTGGGTGCTGCAATAGAAGTGTTTGGAAAAGTTTAAAATGTTCCACAAATCTCGATTGATCTCAGTATTACTCAATAGGAGAATGCCTCAAAGATATGATAGTTTGGAGAAAATCCTTGGTCAAAACTGAGACAATAAAGAAGAAACACAAGCAAAACCAACATCTTGGAAAGAACAGAGAACTTTATTTTGTATTTATTTGATGTCCAGAACTTAAGGCTCTTCTCTGTGTTAATCTTGAGGACAGTAGAACTTAGTTACTCTTCCTGGACTGAAATGCGTTCAAAGTCGTGGTCTACAAAGTATACATGATCTTGTGCCGTTTAAAACATCACTGAATGATTATTATGAGAACTTTGAGATGAAAGTGGTAATCAGTATTTCAGATGTTCCATGAGTTTGATTTTTTTTTTTTCAAAGCCTTTTCTGCAAGATTTATTGTCTGGTTGAGGTGTGTTTAAAAATAAATAAGATAGTACTGAGCTGGGCAGTTAGACACAAGCAGCCAGTCACTGAAAGCCTCATTAATCACTGGTTTAAATCCCAGGGTCTCCAACCATCCAAATTAATGCCTGAGATCTTGACTTGAGTCATGAATCTGCTAGCGAATCAACCATTCTAGACCTTGTCTGATAGAGCCAGTGGGTCCTCAAATGACGTGAATGCTCTTTGATTTCAAATACATACATTTAAGCTTACACACTCTCTCTCTTTCCCCCCCCAACCCCAAACAAGACTTATATTATACAGGGGCGCCTGGGTGACTCAGTCCGTTAAGCGCCTGCCTTCTGCTCAGGTCATGACCCCAGAGTCCTGGGATCAAACCCCCATCAGGCTCCTTGCTCAGCAGGGAGCCTGCTTCTCCCTAGGCCTCTGCCTGCTGCTCCCTGTGCTTATGCTCTCTCTCTCTCTCTTTCTCGCTAGCTCTGTCTCTGTGTCAAATAAATAAATAAAATCTTTTAAAAAATAATTATATTATACAGAGAGAATACAATTTGAAAAGAGAGAAAGAGTAGATGTATTACTACCTACTACAAAGTCTTGGATTTTAAAAAAGTGATAGAGGCCACATCATGGTCACCTTTCACTTACAAACATGGCTCCCTGAATCATTCTACTATCTCATGTAACCAAAGAGTGAATTAGTTCCAATTTTGCAGGGAAAACCGGCTTTGTCGACTTTTTTTCCCCTTTTTTTAAATAATATTATTTTTTTATTATATTATGTTAGTCACCATACAGTACATCCCTAGTTTTTGATGTAAAGTTCCATGATTCATTACTTGCGTATAACACCCAGTGCACCATGCAATACGTGCCCTCCCCACTACCCATCACCAGCCTATCCCATCCCCCGCCGAAGCCCTCAATTTGTTTGCCACTTTTGAAAACAGTGTGGAGGTCCCTTAAAAAGTAAAAAATTGAGCTACCCTATGACCCAGCCATTGCACTACTGGGTATTTACCCCAAAGATACAGACGTAGTGAAGAGAAGGGCCGTATGCACCCCAATGTTCATAGCAGCATTGTCCACAATAGCTAAATCGTGGAAGGAGCCGAGATGCCCTTCAATAGATGACTGGATTAAGAAGTTGTGGTCCATATATACAATGGAATATTACTCAGCCATCAGAAAGAAAGATTACCCAACATTTCCAGCAACATGGACGGCCCTGAAGGAGATAATGCTAAGCAGCTTTGTTGACTTTCTAAGAGGTGGTTTGCTAGCCAAAAATATTGCCTACAATGAATGGATGATGTAAAGAAATTTCAAGGGTAATTTTAACTGTACACCATTTTCTTTTTTTCTTTTTCTTTTTATTTATTTATTCAACAGAGAGAGAGAGAGCCAGAGAGAGGGAACACAAGCAGGGGGAATGGGAGAGGAAGAAGCAGCCCTCCCCGCAGAGGAGCCTGATGTGGGGCTCGATCCCACAACGCCAGGATCACGCCCTGAGCCGAAGGCAGACGCTTAACGACTGAGCCACCCAGGCACCCCCGCCATTTTCAACTCACATGCAGCCATCACTAACTAACTGCCTGAGAGGGGATGCTGTTGTTAATGGCTCATCTGCTTGGTCCAAGCCTTCACAGGGCTTAGACAATAGTAAGCAGTATACAGATGAGAGCTGTGGCACTGGGAGTAGCAACCGTCATAGCCACAGGGTAGTAGCAGTGATTGTAGTCGTGACACAGCGGAAGAAAGCTGAAGAAAGATCTCTTTGAACAAATATTAGGGATTCTCGGACACAAAATAGAGCTCATTGTCACGATGGTTAAATGTTTCTAGGCACCCTCATGAAGGAATTGTCCTGAATAATTAAGCTGTTTTAGAGTTTGGTGGTCATTTCTTTAGGAGATTATTTCTAGGGGAGGTGATAAATGGTCATTTACAGAGAGACGGTTCTTTGTTCTACCTATAATCTCCTTACCCCGACGTTCTACTTTGTGATTTTTCAAGTGGAGCCACTCGTTTCTCCTACAGATTGTTTAATTATTAAGTTTTCTAGTACAGTCTGAAATAAAGAACAGAAATTCTAGATTATAGGAAATGCGTTGTTTCTATCAAGTGTTAGGCTGAAACACAGAGTTCTGCTCTACATGATTTAATATTAACATCCAGAGCAGTTCGTATTAGATTTTATGTGTTAAAAGAGCCCCCTTTACCTTCTAAGTAGGTGTATATTTGATATTTATAGATTCATGGGTTTATCAGTAATTTTGATGTTTTTTTAAGATCTAAGTTTGTCTGAATTTCATGAGCCAAAGTGGTTTTTTTGTGTTCATGGTACCTATGTTGTGCTATTTATATTTACGGGTTACAAAATGCATTCACATCTATGATCTCAATTTATTGATATTATAATAAACAATATCCAAAACCAATGGGAATTGAAAAGTAGAGAGCTGGGGTGAAAGGGACATGCAGTATGTCATCTACTGGGATCACATCAGTTCATTATGTCAAGCAGTAGATTATCCTCAAAATCTGAGCCCCCAAAACAAATTGGGGTTTTCTCTTTTCTTTTCCTGTATTATGTCCCCCATTTTTTTCCTTGGTAGAAAAACCTGGAGAGATGCCTTCATCTTCCTCCAGAATTAGCACAGACTGAGGCCGCTATTTGTCGCTGATGCTTCCTGTTACTCTGTCCCTCATCCCACAATTTAATATGAGCGGGGAGGTGGGGATAATGGTGACTGTCTGTATTTTAGGCCATTTGAGGCCAGAACTTAGGGTTACACCTCATAACATACATTATCACCATGAAGGAATAGTTATCAAATACGAGATTCAGGGTTCAAAGGATGGTCTCTGAGGTCATTTGTTCTCCCATTTCTTAGCAGTTTACTTATGCAAAGCATCCAGAATAACAAATTCATTGACTTAGTTTTTTTTTTGTAATGCATGTCATATATATAGGAAAATATGAAATATATATGTACATTTTAAAGAATAATGAGACACCTTTGTATCCGCCACCTAGCTAACAAAGCAGTATGTTGCTCAAACCCCACTTCTGTCCTATCCCCCTCCTAGAGGTATCCACTATCCTAACTTTTGTGATACTTATTACCTTTTTTTTATTTATAGTTTTAACACCCAAGTATGTATCCATAAACAATATCTTTTGGTTTTGCTTCTTTTTTGAAGCTTACATAAATAGAATTATAAGTATATATTCTTTTGCATCTGAATTCTCTCATTATCTGGTTCTTTTCTCATCCATGTTGGACATAGTTGTACTTAACTCATTTTGATTGTATAGTATTCCATCATATGAATATATCGTAATTGATTAATTCACTCTACTGTGAAGAAACCTTTGGGTTCTTCCAGGGTGTTTTGGTTTTTACAAATATTATGTCTTTGAATATTCTTGCATCTTCTGTTGTGTGTGTGAAAGAGTTTCCCTAGGATATATACAGAGGAGTGGAGTTGCTGGGCTATGCATATCTTGTTAATATTCAACTATTTTCTAGTTTGTACTGTTAAAGCATATTTTTTAAATATAAAATCATGACTGTTGTACAAATACAAAATCGGTACATGTCAACGTTTTTATTTAACTCATTAATCAATGAAGGAAATTGTGTTACAGCCAGTTCAAAGGAGAATCCAAAGGATCAAGATATTGATATATAGATAGGTAAAGATACAGATATAGATAGATATATAAGCATCAATCACTGTAGAAAACAATATGGAGGTTCCTCAAAAAGTTAAAAATAGAATTACCTTATGATTGCACTACTGGGTATTTCCCAAAGAATACAAGAACACTAATTAAAAGGGATACATGTACCCCTACGCTAAAAGCAGCATTAATGTACAATAGCCTAGATACAGAAACATCCGAAGTGTCCATTGACTTATGAACGCATAAAGAAGGGGAGTGTGTGTGTGTGTGTGTGTGTGTGTGTAATGGCATATTACTCAGCCACAAAAAAAAAAGAATGAAATCTTGCCATTCACAACAATGTGGATGGAGCTAGAGAGTATTATGCTAAGTGAAATAAGTCAGTCAGAAAAAGACAGGTATAATATGATTTCACTCATATAGGGAATTTAAGAAACAAAACAACCAAAGGGGAAAAAATAAGAGAGAGGCAAACAAAGAAACAGACTCTTAACTGTAGTGAACAAAGTGATGGTTACGGGGGTGGGGGGCAGGGATTGGTGAAATATGTGATGGGGATGAAGGACTACACTTGTTATGATGAGCACTGGGTGGTGTACGGAATTGTTCAATCACTATATTCTACACCTGAGACTAATATCACACTGTATGCTAACGAACTGGAATTGTAATGAAACCTTAAAAAGAATACTGAATAGAATGCACAGATAGTTGCAAAATTGGTCAGTATACATTGGGTAATAGTCACTGCCATTCCACTGGATGCAATTTACATTTCTATGAACAAGAATTTCTTGTGTTGCTATCAGTTTTCTACAATTCATGGAGCTGCGAAGTAGCTGAGAGAGCATGAAAAACGATAGCAGTAACCTGGAAGGGTGTACTGCACAGGACAGCTAGTCATCGTTTTGGTCCTCATCAAAGTCTTCTGTAATTTTTTCTGCAGTACCAACTTACACTCCCTTAGCAGTGCCTTTGAGTCCCCATTGCTGTACATTCTTGCCATTGAGTAGTGGCAGACCTTTTCATTTTTGTCAGTTTGGTGGGTGTGTATTAGTATTTCATTATGGTTCTAGTTCACCATTTCCTCATTATTAATAAAACTCAATACCTTTTCATATGTTCATTGGCCACGTGGATGGCCTCTTTTTTGAAGTGCTTATTCAAGTTTTGGCTCATTTTCCTATTGGTTAAATTGACTTTTTCAGAACTTGAAGGAACTTTAGTGGTCCTCTAGTGCTGAGTGTCATTCTTGTGCCACCATTACAGTATGGGTCTTACTGGTATAGCTGCTATTATTTACCTGATATTTTTAAGTTGGCTCATTTTATTTTTTTATTTACATTGGTTTTAAAATTAAAATTTCATGGATGTCAGAAATAGAAAACCAATATCAATTTGCCATAAATAGAAGATAGCAGTTAAACGAATACAATAAAGCAAAAATCACATTTTTGACTTTAGGTAGATTGTCCCCCACCTCAATTTGGGGCCTGAGCCCCTTTCACGCTCCTCTCTCTCTTCTCTACCCACCCCTCTCCAATGAGAAAAGAAATAAGCAAGTGTCAGGTCAATGTAGAAGAAATACTAGCACCAAAAAGACTTTTCCCCTGTCTTTGTAGGAAGACTTGAAAGAGACTGACATGGGAATAACAAATTCAGTGTGTGAATCCGTGGGATTGAATGTCACATTCAGATCCAAGTCCCACCACTTCTGCTGTGGTCTTCCAAAGGAAGTCTCCCATACACTTTGATTAACGCTGGTCTAATTCTGCCCCCTTCGTTTAGAGGTGAAGAAGCTGAGGCAGCCCAAAGAAGGGGGATAGGATAGGCAGAACAACAGTACCCCCCAAAGATGTCCACACTCTAATTTCTAGAACCTGTGAATACATTACCTCATACAGTAAAAGGAACTTTGTAGATGCAATTGAGGTTGGACCTTGAAATGGGGAGATTTATCTAGAATCATCTGGGTGACCCAATCTACTCACTTGAGCCCTTGAAAGCAGAATATTTTCTCTGTCTGGAGTCAGAAAGATGCGGGAACAGAAGAGGCAGGATATATTTGAAACCTGGGAGGGATTCAACCCACTGTTGAGTTGGAAAACAATGGGAACCAATAGAGAAGGTAGGGGATAGGGGACTTCTAGAAGCTGAGAATAACCCCTGGCTAATAGCCAGCAAGGCAATGGCAGCTCCGCAGCTGCATGGACCCAATTCTCAAAATCACCTGCAAAGAATGAATGAGCTTAGAAGTTGATATTTCCCCAGAGACTCCAGATAAGTGTCCTCACTGGCCAACACCTTGATTTGAGCGTTACAGAACCAAGAGCAGAAAAACCAGTGCCACTTACTGGACTTATGATCTACAGAACTATGAGATAATAAATTTGGTTATTGTAAGCAGCTCAATCTGTGGTAATTTGTTATAGCAGCCATAGAAAACTAATACAGTGATTTGTTGAAAATCACACAGCTATTTAGAGTCAGAGCTGAAACTAGAACCCAGGTCTTTTGTCTCCCATTCCAGGGCTCTTCATGCTGTATTACATAATTATATTGCTGTAAAGTATAATATCGGCATATAATAAGGTGTAGAGAAAACACTGTGGTTCTCATTCAGCTTTTTAAGTCGTATGTGTCCATGTACTTATACATTTCAGGGCCACATATTTTCAGAAGAATTAGATGTACTGAAAATTTTTAAATCCTTGCAGAGCACTAACATTTGAATTCTGTTTTTAGTTTAACAGTTTTTACACTGGAATATTTTGTGCAAAGTAGATAATGTCCTGAGAGGTAAACGGACGTGTGAGTCATACTGCTGTGGAGATAACTCATTTTGTAGAAGGTTAAAGAGGAAATAAAAGGAAAGAAAGAAAAAGAAAAACAAACCTAGGACAACAAAGTTCAGTGCTCTGGTTACTTAATGCAATCAATTTACAGTTCCCACCACTTTTCCACACAGTGGATAAAGGATCAGCTGAGCCACCATCTATCGAGTAAGATGTCCTACTGAGGAGGAAATTAAATGTCTCCTGTCAAACACCTCCTGGGTTGTCTCTGATTTATCTAATAAATACAAAACTTTCTCTTTCTGAATAATAGTTTTGCGGGCTGTAAGCTCTTGGCAAGAAAGATGATCATACAGAGTTATTTCTCCCCCGTGATCGTTATTTTTTTCCCTCATTTTGTGCAAACAACTCCATTGATGTCCAGTGCCGTTGCAGTTGAGGTTAAAAAAGGGTTTTGGCGTGTGTGGCTCTGCTAATTCTGTGATCAAGATGCACTGGGTTTTGTGACTTTCAGCTCCTGGCCAAGGCAAGAGAACAGAAGATGCTGCCGTTGGTTGCCGTAACTCATGGTCATTTCTTAGTAAACCACTGAACTGGGAAATTGGGCAAAATGCAAGAGTTCTGCTCAATTTCAGATGGAAAAATTTAATGGTCTTTTGATAATCATGAAGCTCCAACAGGCTGCCCCCCTGCCCCACTGCCGTTTTGGCTACTCCATTGTTAAGAGATCACAAAACTTTGCTTCACAAATCCAGTGTTGAACATACAACTAGAATCTGAACTTCTGCTGTGAACATTTTGCTTGCTTATAGAAAATAATTTTTCAAATTCCTCATTATCAGCATACTTTCTTTCTCAACAGTACATTTCTTTCTCAACCATACACTCCAAACTTATAGGGGAAAATAACAATTCCATCTAGAACATTTTAATTATCAGCTTCAGCTCTGGTCCCTCTATCAAGATAAATTTTATATAAGATAAGGTCTAAATAAATTTAGGGCAAATATTTCTCTCCACGAACAGTAATAAAACAGCCAATGACTGTAGGGGCAATTAAATATGTCCCCAGTCAGAAGAAATCCTACATTAGCTAAGATTTCTATCAACTCCTTTGCTATTGAAAAAGATGTCTCAATCAATGTAAATCAGAGGCTTGCTATAATCAGTGCCCAGGGAAAATTGAACCATCTCTGTGCACACTGTGAGATTTTCTGCTGCAGCTCAACAGTGGAATGAGATCACACTCAGGCTCCGCCACATCAAGATCAACCAATTACATCAATCACTGAGCACCTGCTGGGTGTTAAAGTGGGAAAATGATGGGTGGGAGTCCTAAATCGGAGTACTGGATAATTCCGTTTCCCTTCTGGGTCTTAGTTTTCTCTTCTGCACGATGGAAGAGTTTTGTGAACTAGACAACATTTAATGGACTCTCCGTTCCCATCAGCAATAGTGATCTATCATTCTTTACTGTGGACTTCGTGTTTGCCTTAATCTTTATTTTTTCATTCCACAAAGTGATATGTGCTGATTCTCTTAACATATCTAAAAATTACAGAAAAATGAAGAAATTTAAATTCCCATAGTAGACACATTTGGAAATGTATTAACATTCATTTTTATTTTTTTTATTATGTTCACTTAGGCAACATTCAAAGCAATGTTTTTTCAAACCTTTTATTCTTTTTTTTTTTTTTTAAAGATTTTATTTATTTATTTGACAGAGATAGAGAGCCAGTGAGAGAGGGAACACAAGCAGGGGGAGTGGGAGAGGAAGAAGCAGGCTCCTAGCGGAGGAGCCTGATGTGGGGGCTCGATCCCGTAACGCCGGGATCACGCCCTGAGCCGAAGGCAGACGCTTAACCGCTGTGCCACCCAGGCGCCCCGATCAAACCTTTTATTCTGTATTGATATGTAAATAATTATGTGTGTGCAAGTAGACACACACAGATAGGCATATATACAAAATTTTAACATCCATTTTTTTCATATAACCACAAACATTTCATCTTGTTAAAAATGTCTATCTACCTAATCTCAACTGCTGGAAAGAATTCCAGTATGTGTAGGAACCAGAATATATTTAGCTAGTTCTCTATTGATAGACATTAAGGTTGTTTCCAGTTTGTTACTATTGCAAACAATGCTAACGTGGACATCATGTACATATATCTTTACCTACCTAAGGAGATTTCGGTGGAATGGAGACTTGTAAGTACGATTCGCAGACCAGAACATACGCATATGTTTAGGCATTACACTGTATTTCTACTGTGTGGGCTGTGGATAAAATATCAAGGGCAGGCAAAAGTCCATTTCTTTCCCCAAGGCTTACTGATGGGACTTCAGAACTATGGGAAATAAATTCAAATCATGTTTGTAATGGAGATTTGAAATAATACTCTACCAGATACCCTTGAAATATTCAATTTGGCAATATCTCTAGTCTCACCCTTTTTATGAAAACACATAGATAGGTCCTTTCTCCTGAGTCTTCTAAACACCTAAGTTTTAATTGGTACAAACATCATTTATTCAAACAATCCATTAAAGATGCAAAATTGAATCAGCCAAGACTGTTATGATAAAATTAAGAACACAGTTGAGTTTTTCTTTCATCTTTCTCTTCTTTCCTTTTCTTTTTCCCTAATTTCATTTCTTTCTACCCTTTCTTTTTAGAAAAAAAAATTATCAGTTATAAGTACTATGAAGTAAACAGAACAGAGTTGGAAGAGGGAGAATCAAGTAATGGGGGTGGGAGACTTATAGTTAGGGCAGTTAGGGGAGGCTTCTTGGAGGAGGTGGTAATGAAGCAGCATCTGAACGAAGAGGAGAAGCAAGCCCTGTGAATATCTGAGGGAAGAGCCCTCCAGGCAGTAAGAACAGCAAGAGCAAAAAACCCCAGAGTAGAAACATTTCTAGCATTTGATGCGACAGCGGGAAAACAAGTGTGTCTGAAGTCAAGGGAGGGAAATAGTAGTTGGACATGAGATAGTAAACTTGCGTGTAACAAGTAAAGATATTAAACAGCTGGATACAAGCATTTAGACTTCAGAGTAAGTGTGGAACATGAGATATTATTTCTGCGAGTCATACATGTGTAGACATACCACACTCAAAATTGTAGGGCACAGCTTGAAAATGGGCTATATATACATGATTGTGATATATGTAAAAATGAGGAGTTGGTGTTGATTTACATTCAGGTCCTCTGAAAGCCACGTACCAGGACTGGATTTAAAAATACGAGAGATTTATTTTTGGGAAATGCCCATGAAGGGTAAAGGAAGTAGGAAGCAGGAGTAAGTGAAGGGAAGCTTCAGACTGCCATGCAGGTCTGACACCTGTAAAAGGAGATAGGGGAAAAAAGGGACACTGGGTAGGAAGAGCCTTCAAATGTAACTCTGCTCTGAGAATGTCCTAGCTGATAGTGGGTCCCCAAGAGAAGCTCATGCATTGGGAGAGTTACACATCAGACGGAAATGGCCCCGCACTAGAGTCCTGCCTGCTGTAGACACTGCCTGTGAGTAGCTCTGGGAACACCGGACATACATAGGAATGTCATGATAAATCTGAAGGTACAAAAGAAGCTTTCAGCCAACTACACTGTTTTCAGCTTTTATTCAAGAACAAGGATTTCAGAGTGGTGCACTCCATAGCCATGACATTGTTGAAAGTGTATTTTGTCACTGTACACAATCTTTTGGCCCTGAAAATCTGACAAGCAGACTGTTCTATTTACTCTCATTTAAGTTGGAAACGAATACAGCTCTGTATATGGTTGGGGAGTTTTCTAATAGAAAATTCTATGGTGTAATGAAATTGATATCATTTATATGGTCTCACTTAACAGTGGATGGATGGATGGATGGATGGATGGATGGATGGATGGATGATGGTACACGGAAGCTGAGGAATTTCAGAAAACCCTTTTCCCCTCCATGCAAAAGGTGAAAGTGGT
Source organism: Ailuropoda melanoleuca (assembly GCF_002007445.2). NCBI lineage: Eukaryota > Metazoa > Chordata > Mammalia > Carnivora > Ursidae > Ailuropoda > Ailuropoda melanoleuca. Next base: position 33,572,854 of record NC_048221.1, on the reverse strand, counting down.
GTGTCCAGATCAGCCAGAAAGTAGGCAAAGAAACCATGATTCTAGAGAGGGGACAAGAATTCATAAATTCCAAGGAAGATAATAGAAGAAAGAGCAGTACCCTTCTCCCCACCCAGCTTTTTATCCTTCTCACACAGTTAAAAGCCAGATAAGGAACTGAATCATTTCTATTTTTGTTCAGGCTTAGCTGTAGTTCCAATAGCTCCTAAAGTTAATGCCCTGGTGTTTCTATAACCAAAGTTGAGCATGAGTGCCTAGGATAGTTGATCTGAAGCTAAGTTATTATTAGAAGAAGATGGAGACCAAATCTGCAAGTATCATTAAGCAGAATGATTGGTTTCAACACATGGGTAAGGTCAAGTAGACTGAAATAATTCTGTTACTACCCAGTGCTGGCCAGTTATTTTATGGCCCACCTCTATAATATCAGGTTATTTAAGGATTTTTTTTATTTTTGATTTTCGTTTCTTCCAATGATTTCAGTCTAGGTTTATCTCAGACATTTTAGCTCAATAGCCTTCTCCACACCAGGGAAGGAAAGGAGGAAGGATGCATTGTAAACACATGGTTGTGAACATCAGTCTGGATTTGAATCCCGACTTTACTATTCACTGTATGACCATAGGCAAGTGATTCCATTTCTCCACGCCTTGATTTACTTGTCTGTAGTTTGTAACTATAGTTTTCCCTTTATTGATTGCTAAAAGGATTAAAAGATAATACATTTACATATAGCATTTTAGCATAGAAACTGACTCCTGGGAATTATGATGTAAAACTTGCCTATAAGTATCATACCTTTGGTTGAAAATAAACATTTTACTCCCACAATCAGGTCACCTTACAATATTTCTCTGACAAGCTTGTCATTTTGCTGTCTTTGAACAACATAACAGGAGTATTTAATAAGAAGAGGAACTTGGGAGAATGGCTTGGGTCTTGACACTATTCTTATCCTCTTAGCTGTAGGAAGTAATCCTGAAAATCTCCACAGTGGATTAGTTAATGAAGAGGAAAACAGTGATCCCAACAGATTGTGATCTTGCCTTCCAGGAGATTTTTTTGGACTGCATTGCTTATACTGCATACTTATTCCATTCTAGTTCCACTGACCCATGCTGATGAAAGTGCTGCTAGAGACAATTGTAACTTGCACCTGAGCCTGAACCACGCTGTTTCTTCCACTTCTTTGAAGAACAAAACAAAAACAAAAACAACAAAAACAAAAACAAAAACAAAAAAAAACCTTGCATTTCATTTTATCTTTGTGTTAGCAACTCAACCTTAATTACACCCAGCAGGCCCATTAGTATAAGCCAACCTCACTTAGCATAGGATTTGCATTCGTGGAAATAAGCGGCTGATTCATCATCCAAAATCAGCACACGATTTGGAGCTGATTTTCTGGTATTATCTGCTTTCTGTTCTTTTTATTATTATTGTTATTATTATTATTATTATTGAAGTATAATTGATAGACAGTGTTAATTTCAGGTATATGACATTGATTCATCAATTCTGTATATTACTCAGTACTCACCAGAGTAAGTCCCCATCCATCACCTACAATATTACTGCAATATTATCAACTATATTCCCTATGCTGTTCTTTTCGTCTCTATGACTTATTTATGACTGGAAGCCTGTACCGCTTAATCCCTTTCATCTATTTTGCCCATTCTCCTCCTCATCCCCCTCCCCTCTAGCAACTACCAGTTGGTTCTCCGTACTTAAGAGTCTCTGGTATTTTTGTTTGTTCATTTGTTTTCTTTTTTAGATTCCACGTAAGTGAAATCATATGGTGTTTGCCTTTTTCTTTCCATCTTATTTCGCTTACTGTAATATCCTCTAGGTCCATCCATGTTGTCACAAATGGCAAGATTTCATTCTTTTTTATGACTGAGTGATAGTCCATTGTGTATCCATTCATCTATCAGGGAATACTGGGTTGCTTCCATTTTTGGTTATTGTAAATAATTCTGTAGTAAACACAGGGGTACATGTATCTTTCAGACTTTCTCCTCCCTGTTCTTAAAATTTGTTGTCTACATAGCTCTGCCTGAGCTTTTCCACACATTGACCTGACACTGCAATGTGTCTCGCATTTTGGCGTTTCACTGGGTGTTTTAACCATGGCACACCTCCCTTATTTTATTCTCCTTTAAAATATTTATCAAACCCTTCCTTGTGAATAAAAAGATGAGCAGTGGGAAAGATATTATTGAAAGAGACTCCACCAGAGGGTAAACAAAGATCTTCTTACCCCCAGTAGAGGAGATAGCAGGGTGATATGTAAGTGTTCATTGGGCAGAGAAAAACAAAAGGTGATATCCTTGTTGCCAAGCTGACCAAGAATATGTTGAATCGTTGCTCTGTGGGACACTTGAGCTATGAGCTCTTTAACCCTGTCTCTCACTCTGGTGGCTCTCTTGTCACATACCAAAACTTGTCTATTTGAACATTATCAGTCTTTTTTTTTTTTTAAAGATTTTATTTATTTATTTGACAGAGATAGAGACAGCCTGCGAGAGAGGGTACACAAGCAGGGGGAGTGGGAGAGGAAGAAGCAGGCTCATAGCAGAGGAGCCTGATGTGGGGCTCGATCCCATAACGCCGGGATCACGCCCTGAACCGAAGGCAGACGCTTAACCGCTGTGCCACCCAGGCGCCCCCTGAACATTATCAGTCTTAACATTTCTCGTGAGCAGAACATTACTATTTGAAATAATAATTAAGTTAATACCTGTTCTATAAAGTCTCTAGATTTCTATACGTCCAGTAGTAAAAGAGATCTATGTCAACACACGGAAACTCTTTTATAATAGTAAGGAAATGTGACAAAGGTGGGTGTCATCCTGATGGGAACAGATGTGCACCCATTGCTGAACAGTTGCTCAGCCTTGTGCATGCTCTCTGCCCTGGTCACATGTTCATCTTCTCTAAGAGACAGCCATCTGATCTCTGGGAAGGGACCATCAATCATTTTCCATGGGTTACAATTTTTAGCAACACTAGAGGAAACATTTTGATTAATGCCTATATGGTGACCTGGATGATGCTGAGGGCTGAAAGTCGTGGTGAAAAGGAGGTAAGGAATAATTGTTTTTTAATAATCTTGGTTAATGTCCTTCTCATGGTTTTTATAATGACTCCTAAATTTTTTTCCATGCTATTAAAACTCCTATGTTATTATGAAAGTTCCTATATCCCAGAACGTACAAAGAGAGAATGCTGGTTTGAGCCTTTGATACATGGTGTGTTTGCGGTTTATATACTTCTTTTCCTTTTTCCTGAAGACTCAGACAAAACTGATTTTATTTGGCCATAAGAGCCATTAATAATACAGAAAGTAAGGAAGTTGTTTTTGACGAAATTTCAGCAGGCTTCCTCAAATACTTAAGAAATCCTATCTAAATATTCTCAGAATCACAGTGGAACACATAAAAAGGTCTGGTAGGAGCTTTGATGAAAATGTTTACCATCCTAGAATAACTGCAGGAGCTGTTAAATTCTTCTCCGATTGTAATAATTGAAGTAATGATTCTCTTAGGTGGTGCTCTAAACTTTTATATCTGAATGTATAAATAGCAATGAATCTTAATCTACAAATCCATTATGAACCTTCATCTACAAATTCTAATGTGTAAGAATTGTCAATTTTCTTTATTAAAAAAAAAAAAGAACTTTACGTCCCTGAAACGATGTGATGAGAAGGGCATTTGCCTTCTGTGGTATTTGTTCCAAAAACCCATAACCCCAATCTAATCATAAGAAAAACATTAGAAAAACCTTACTGGAGGACTTCCTACAAAATACCTGACCAGCACTCCTCCAGACTGTCAAGGTCATGAAAACAAGGAGAGACTGAGAAACTATCATGGATCAAGGGCAATGAGGAAGACATGAAAACAAATACAATGTGGTACCTTCAGTTGGATCCTGGAACAGAAAGAGAATATTAGTAGAAAAGTTGATGAAATCTAAACAAAGTGTGGAGTCTGGTAAAAAGTTGCATACCAATGTCCATTTCTTAGTTTAGACAAATGTTCCATGGTAATATAAGATAGTAGAAAAGGGAAGTTGGGTGGGGTTATATGGGAGCTCTTTATATTATCTTTGCAATTTTTCTGTAAATCTAAAGGTATCCCCAAATTTCTTAAAAAAAAAAAAGCAAAACAAAAACCTTACATTTAACCATAAATCCTCATTCTACTGGACTGGAATTTCAGCCGTAGTCCTTATTAGAACTTCCTAGACCCTCAGAGCATTTGTTTATCCCCCAAAGTCACTTTTAAAACCACAACTGTGCTGTTGTCTTTGGGGGACACAGGCAAGAATGGGAATCCCAGAGGTAGGGTTCAGTTTTAAGGGCACCGGATGATATGTGAACGGAACCTCATGCCCTCGTGGGTCTGTCTGTATGAAACCGTCATGCAGCAAGGCATAGGTGCCCTCTGCTCATGGGGCCTTCTGGCTTCCATCCCAGTCTAGGGATTTAAAAAAAAAGCACTCTTCTTTTCTTGCTGTCCTCAAAGACTATTTTACCCTCCCCCTCCCTAGAAATACCTAACATCTTATTTTCCATGAGCTCAAACTTTCAGAAGAGAAAGGAGAGTCGCCCTTCTTCCATTTCTTATTTGACCTCACAAAATTTCTCAGCACAAGAAAAAAAACCCTTCTTGCCTGAAAAGGGTGGAGGAAAAACTACAGCAAAAATAAATAGTAAACATGGAAAGGGGGAAAGGAGAAAAAGAGAGAGGGAAATAAGCCATAAGTGACTCTTAATGACAGAGAACAAACTGAGGGTTGGGGAAAGGACATGGGTGGGGAATGGGCTAGATGGGTGATAGGTACTAAAGAGGGCAATTGATGTGATGAGCACTGAGTGTTGTATGTAAGCGATAAATCAGTGAATTCTACTCCAGAAACCAATAGTGCACTGTATGATAACTAACAAAATTTAAATTAAAAAAATAAACATAAATTAATATATAAATTATCCCGCTTTTATGTAATTTCAAATTGTTTTATTACCGTGACCCCAGTAACTTAACCCAAGGAAATACACATATTTGGGATTCTTCCCATCTCTGTCCTCAACCCTCATCTGCAGCAAAAGAAGCTCATACCTGTACAATTCACCTCGTGCCTTGGGGCACTTACTTCCTTGAGACCGGAGAAGAGCTTGGGCTTGCTCCTTTCCATGGCAAGAGACTTAATTAGGTCACTCAGGGCCCGGGGAAGGCTTCATGACAGGCTGAGAGCAAGCCCAGGAGGAATGGCAGACAAAGCAGGAGAATGTTGATCTTGAGAGGAGGCCAACACTCTAGACAAAGGTCCAGAGTGGAAAATTAAGGGAGAGGAGGAGACTCTGAAAAGGGATAGAGACCCCGTTTGGTGTAAGGAAGGCAGCAGCAGAACAGGTCCCTGAAGCTTTGCAAGCTGTGTGAACTGGATTCATTAGTGGTGGTTGTAGAAGCAAATTCCAAGACCTTCAAACCCCAAAATCCTTTGTGTTTGTCAAGGTCAATTGAAAAGTAAATCAAGGTCCACAACTTTTTACTGTAAAAATGGCGCCACTTATATTAAGTTGAAAATTTTTGGCTAACGGTGAATCTAGGGGACAACACTGCAAATAGTCCTTTCAGAGGGTGATCATGGTCACATCTCAAGAGACATGTGTCACAAATTGTGAATTTGGAAAGAATTCTTGTTCCCCTCATTTGTGACCCTAATATTTGCGGGGTGGGGGGGCAAGAGAATAAATGGAAGCACACATACAATACTTCAAATGTTTAAACGTTATAGATCACTGTAACAAACTCTTAAAACCTAATCTATTCTCCTACCGTGACAAATAAGTCTTCATTATGCAAATTCAAAAATATGTGTATTTATTTTATATGACCGATAGTTTGCCAGATATCAAAGACAACTAAATTTAATTATTATTGAGTCCTGTTCTGGGTGGTCTATTACTAAGACAGTTGCTGTTTAAAGGAGTAATAAAATAAGGACACTTCTTAAATGATTATGTATTTGTTCCAAAAGTTATTTGGCCTTCATTTTGGCAAAATTACTAATTACATTTTATAATCATAATTTTCACTTGTATTGATAGTAATCTAAAGGATCAAAAATGCAATATCATTCAATCTGCTTTTATTTTAATATACTTAATCAGCAAATTAAATGTAAAAAAATTGAACTTAAAGTAATTTTCAAATGCGTTCAGAAAGTTATTTTTCTTAATTATCTGGAACTATTTGTTAAAATTAGGTGCAAAATATTGATTAAAATGATAAGTTACAACTCAATTATTCTTTAAAACCGAAGTCTTACAGTGTTTTATTTCAATCAAATTATCTTGTCTACATTTATAAAAATAATACTGTTTGCAGTGCTGGGCTTCAATACCTACCTAGTTGACAACATAAAACATCAGTGACACAGTTCATGGGTGATATATCTGGAGTAGACCAACATACATACACATTTAGGAATGATACAGATAATTTAATGTTGTGCAATAGTCTTTACCTGCCACATGCAATTACTGGGAATACCATGCTAATTTGTGTATATCTCCAAAACCATAAGTTGGAAAAACCAAGAATATCCAGAAAAATGGACAATCAACCCTAATGAAAAAATGATACTTCTTTTTGCAAGAATCTGTTCATTCTCACCATCTGAGAGAAGGATTTCTATGAGTTAACTTGTCTTTTCTTTTACTTAAGTTCTACCTCTCAAAACCTCTCTACATTCCATGGCAACTGCCCACACATCTTGACAATATTTGGAAGCAATCACTTTTTGTTTTGAGTACACAGTGTGTGTGAAGAAGCCTTTTCCCAGACCCAACAGGGTCAGCCACAACAGTAGAGGTTTAAAGTTACGGATCACGCTGCATTGGTGCTCAAGGCTGGATCATGAGTGGCAGAAAGCCCATGTGTTCTTTAAACAATTATTTTTTTAGTAGTTTGATATGCAAGGTCTCTAAAGTGAGGGTCACAGGACTGGGGTCCTTCTTGTCTAAGTTGAAGGGCTCTACTGTTTTCTCTTACTGATCTTGGTCACCAATCATGATTACTCAAATCCTGCATCATGTATCATCCATTAAAAAAAATCATTGTTATGACATATATGTTACTGATTATATCAGAGTAACATAAACCTAATAGAAAAGATATACTTTAGGGGCTGCAGATGGTTTTGTGAGGCTAACAATAGCAGAATAAACATTATCACGTATATTCCGCCCTTCTCCTTGCTCACTGTCTCAGAAAGGTGTATGAATCGTAGATAGTAAGGTGGTTGGTTAATGACAAGTGCTAGCCCTCATGCCCAAGATCAGATATCTGTTATTTGTACATGGTATTTCCTCTCTGCTGGAAAACTTGATAGCGTCCTAATGCAGCACATAATGCTGGGGACAGAGGTTCTGGAGTAAAGATACTGGCTGTGGAGCAGCAAAATTCCCCATATTAACAGCTTGCCAGATGGCACACCTTTTTTCATTCCCCACCATCCCCGTATGCCAACCCAGCCACCTCAAAGATCACCCCCTGTCATCTGCTATTACGGGCAGAGTGTTGTGGCTCGTGAAATTTTAATTGGGATATCACTGGGCCAAGTTGCAGGCAGTCCCCATGGAGAGAGAAGGTGTGCAGCAACCAAAGGAAAACGGGATCTTAACATCCCTTTTTTCTTTTCATGTAGAATATGTCATGCTCTCTCTGGAAGCAAGTCTTGGGCTTAGCCTCCATGGTTCAAATCCCAAGACTTTCCCAAGGCTACTTGTAGGTGAGTTGTAGCTGTAAGCTTTATACCTCCAAGGACTGGGCTCTTGGCCCTGTTTGCCTAAAGGTACTTAGTATCTCGGCACTTCAGCTTCGGCTTCTGCATGTAATGATTCGAGGGGCCTCTAGGACCACTAAGCTACTATAAGGGAAATACCTCCTTTTTAAAGATAGTACCGCAGGCCTCCGCGCTAAGAATGCTATGCCAGTGAAAGTTATGGCCTGTTTAATTTAGGTTCCACATCCCTAAGGGCCATGCCCTTTTGTGATTTCTGCTTTATGCAGAAACTCAATTTCTACAAGTTGTGCCTATTTTGATAAGTCTTACTGTACAGGTATCTGTCATTTTAAGGGTTAAATCCTGGAGAAGGCTTAGCTGTGGGAACACTGAAGCCTCAGCTGGAACAGAAGCTTCCACAACGTGCAGCTCTGTGGCCTGTGTTCTGGGAAAACAAAAGAAACATGAACTCCCTAAGCACCCATATGTCCTTCCTACACAAGTCCAGGAAAAGAGATCTCAACATGGAGAACCCAAAACTCAGACCTTGAAGCATCAAGCCTTGGTGGACTTTCTCCTCCACCGAATGGATGAGATCTTTTTAGAACAGGTGGAACCAAGTGAGCCACTACTTTTTGGAAGTCAATAGGGAGAGAAACTCAAGATGCTGGAGTGTGTGAAGAAGGAAACAAGGCAGCTTTGGGCAAACTGGGGGGCTCCATCTTGCTTAGTAGTATTCTAGAATAGTGTTTAAGAGTGTGGACTCCAAGGCCAAACTTCCATGGTTAAACTCCCCCTTCAAACACTTAATAGCCATATGGCCATGAATAAGATATTTAAATTCTCTGTTCAAGGAGGTGGGAATAATCACAAATAATACGAGATGCTCAGCAGTGTTATTATCAGTATTAACTGAATCTGCCTATAAAGCTCTTAGACCAGTGCTTGACCTTACCAAACCCTACATTAGTGTCATTTATCATTATTATTATCATAATCATCACTAGCTCTTGGAGCTAGGCCATGGCAGTGCCTGGCTCCAGACCCAGTTTTCCATGCATTATCACCACTGAACAGCGTTTCTAAGGCTGAACTGGTTCTTGGTCCTTGCAGGACTGATAGGGAGCTCCTGTATGGGAGACACATCCTCATTCTTTGGGTCCCTAGCTAATGTAAAGACTCAGCTGGCTGGAAGCATCTCCTACTTTTCAATAATCTGTCTCTGAAAGGCATTAAGATATAGGTTAGGATAGAAAGAGACTCCTAAAATGTTGTTGCAATTTGAACTCAGTCTTAGCCAAGGACTGTTCACAGACAAGGAGACCCAAAAGATGCCAAACTGGACTTTCTGATGGAGACCTTTCCCTTTCTCCAGGATCCATCCCAGACTTTGGCCAAGGTTTCCAGTTTATGAGTGTACGTGCAGCTGTGGCTAAGCTGTCTGCTTCCACATAGCCACCTCACTGGCTACACAGTAACTCCTGATGGTGACACTGGGACTCAATTACTTCATAGGAATAGCTACAGGCAGGCTCTGGAGCTCCATGCCTTGTAGTGCAACTTTAAGTCCTTCTTTCAAGCAAAAGGAAAACAATACCAAGTAGGAATGTGGAAAAGAAGAAAGAAAGGAAGAACACAAAAATGGTGAATATGTGGATAAACATGAAAGATTTGTTCTTATTTTTTGAAGTTTTAGAAAAGTATTTGAATACTTAGAGCAAACGTAGTAACATTATGGGATTTATAGACTATGTAGAAGTAAAATATATAATAATACAAAAGACAGGAGAAAAAATGGATATTTTCTGCTAAAATGTTTGAAGCAATATAATGTTTTCTGAAGGTAGACTCTGATAAATACGTATTGTCAGTTCTAGAGCAACCTGTAAAAAGTAAAGAGGAAGAGCCAATAAGTCAAAAGTAGGATAAAATGAAATAAACCATAGTCAATTCAAAAGAAGACTAGGAAATAGTAAAAATGGAACAAAGAACACATCAGACAAATAGAAAATAAATAAAATAGATTTAACATTGATAATCATATTAAATGTAAGTGGTCTAAATATTTTAATTAAAATTTGGAGATTATTAAATTGGATTAAATAGGAGATTCAACTACATGTTGCTTACAAGGAAAAAAATTTTTTTTACAGTATTTCATTCGTTTTTGATGTAGTGTTCCGTGACTCGTTGTTCGTGTATAACACCCAGTGCTCATTGCAATACATGCCCTCCTTAATACCCATCACCTGGCTAACCCATCACCCCCCTTCCTGAAACTCTTAGTTTCCCAGAGTCCATAGTCTCTCATGGTTCATCTCCCCCTCTGATTTCCGCCCCCTTCATTTTTCCCTTCCTTTTCCTAATGTCCTCCTTGCTATTCCTTATGTTCCACATATAAGTGAAACCATATGATAATTGTCTTTCTCTGCTTGACTTATTTTAAATATAAAGACACAGACCAGTTAAAATTACAAGGATGGCAAATAACATACCAAGAAAACACTAATCAAAAAGTAGTAAGAAAGAGCATAGGCTGAGATTTGGGGTTGGATCTTAGCTCTGCTTCCTACTCAGTGGTGAATATAGGCAAGTCGCTTCTTTGAGCTTCGTTTTCTTCCATTTGTTTAAAGTGAAGACAAGATGCCCAACCCATGGGATTGTAGTATAATTTAAATGACCAATCACACTAAGCAGATGGCTTAGTTCTTAGCATATATTAAGTGCCCAATTAATAATAGTTGTTGAATTGTTACTAATGTTTTTAGCTTTATTGTAGAAACCTCTAGATGTGACCCTCTGAAATAACTTGTCAAATAGCCATGGTCTCCAAGAAGTTTCCTGTTCAGTCTGGGTCGTGGCATTCCAGCAAAGCATGCAGAAGGAATTTGTATTTTGGTGGCTGAACAACACAATTCAGTCTGCAGTACAAGTTGGTTAGGCAATCAGAGTCGCTGTAGAGCTCTTGGAAAAGATCGATTGGCCTTATCTTTAAGTAGAGCGGGGACCGTCTGTCATCCCTGAGCTGACTGGAGGCTGGCTTCACTCAGCCTCCAAAGAAAAGGGTTGGGCACTGCTTGGCAGGGAGATGGCTGGATAAGTGAGTGGATAAAGGCAGGAAAGACACCTGGAAACTGCAGGGCGCAGTTACTGTCAGTGGGAGAATGAGAAGGGAGCATCCGTTCTCCCATTTCTGTTGTGACATTACGTAAAGATAATGTAACACAGATGCTCAGTGTAAATAATTCAGAGGAAAACAAGAGACATAAAACCCAGGCACCGTGAGCAGCAGCCAAGATATCTGCGGAAGCAGCTCCAGTGCACCCTCATTCTGACAAAGTCTGCATTTGAACTTTACATCCAGATGTGAATCCTTAATAGGAAAGCAAAAACATAATAATTCCACTGGGCTGGGAGCTGTTTGATGGGTTCAGCTGAAGCTGCTGCCTCAAGCACCTGTTCTCCAAGAACGTTGCCTTTTTCTTCCTTGCAAGCAACAGCCCTCTCTCCTGGGTTCCTCTCCACAGCTATGCACCCAACAAAGGTATCTCGATGTGTCCTTAGACAACGAATGTTGAATCCTGATTTGATTGAATAATACTACTTGATAGTCCATCCTGTTTACCGAGCAGCCAGGACATGGCACTGTCCTACGTACCTGCTCTGTTTGCCTGTGTTTAATCCTCACAAACATCCTTGGAAGAAGATTCTCTTATTTTTCCATTTTGTAATAGTGGGAAACTGAGGTCAGAGAGGTTAAGTAACTTACCCAAAGCCATACGGATAGGACGTGGTAGAGTAAGAAACAAACACTGGGCACTCTGACTCAAGAGCCTGTTCTCTTAATCCCTGTTGCACTACTCCATTAGCTATGCGATCGTTAGGAAAATTCTTTCAATGCAGGATGATCATCCAGTGACTGGCGTCTTTTATCACCTTGTGTTATCAAACTTGCAGGGTGACTCACGGCATGGACCTCGCTGGCACAACTTCCTGCTTTCTATCCCCCTTCCTTCAGTTCCTAGCTAGGTTCCCATAGGCGAGTGTCTTAACCTCTCTGAACCTCTTTCCCCAGCAGAACCACAGTGCCCACCTCATGGACCCCTGTGGAGATTAAATAAAGTAATCCATGGAAGGGCACAGTTAACAGTGCATGGAACGTACTGAATACCCACAAACGGTAGTAGTAATTAGGGCACAGCTGACAACTGCTTATGCTTTGGAGCTCAGCTCCTCTCTTTCCCTCTACATACGGGCATCAGCTATGTGGTTATCTTGGACAAGACGAAATGAAAAGAGGGGATCTGTCCTGAGCAATAGTTAGGAATTGTGACCTTTTAAAGAAAATTATTTCTGGGGTTTTGTTTTGTTCTTTTGAAGGCAGGGGTGGAGGTAGGTAGAGGTCGTCAGTGAGGTGGTTACACCTCCACCCCATGGCATGTGGGGCAGAATGCCCACCGTGCTTCTCGGAGAAATCAGGCTTGCCAAGGATGAAGGTTCACTGAGGCAGTGGTCCAGGGGATTGCCCACTGGAGCCTTGTGGAATTATGTCTCAGAATTGGGATGCCCGTTAGGCAAGGAGAGCGGATGGACATGCAGGATGGCCCCGGCCTTTTCAGTATCCCCTGGCTTGAGTGATTGACAGACCAGAGCTGTGTTTGTCGGTGGGATACATGCAGGAGGAGAAGGGAATCACTCAGAGTAAAATACGTATAAGCAAAGCTACGATTTATTGTGAAATCAAATCCACATGCTACCTTTTTATCATTAAAGTTTTAAAGTAGATAGAAAAGGGCATGAACCAACCAGATTTTATAACCAAGACCACTGGGTGAGGAAATAATACCATCTTAATATTTTCAAACAAGAACAAACATCTCTGCTGTGGACAGAGACGCACACACATCTCCGAAACACTTGTGTTTATTATTCAACTGATAATACACAAACAGAGCAGTCTTATTTGACGAAAGCCCCCAAACTAGATTTCATAAACGATAATGCATAATGTAATTTAAAACAAGTTTTAATATTTCATTTTCCACCCTTTTGTGATACAACACGCTTTTGGAAGAAAGGTTTATACTTTTACGCACATTCAGGAGAATTCTTTTAATTATAGATCGGAAGACTATTTTACAAGCCAGCCTGTCTGATAGAGGCCATTTACTACTCCTGTGGTTAATCCTATTTAGACAAAGTCCAAATTTTGTGTCATTTCTATGCTTCTGAGCCCAGGAAAGTAATAGCGAGGTACAGATGGTTTTATAGATATCCCACAGTACTTGCCATTTTTCGTCTATGTTCATATTTGATTTTATTTCTGTAGACTTTTATTTCGTGAGTGTTTATCTTCTACCTTTAGAAGGTTATGCTTTAAGCAGTGAAAACTATATTGTACTTAAATAAACAAGTATCCTTGTATACCCACGCATACGTTTACACACACACTGCTTTAAGCAGTGAACTATATTGTACTTAAATAAACAAGTATCCTTGTATACCCACGCATACGTTTACACACACACTGCTTTAAGCAGTGAAAACTATATTGTACTTAAATAAACAAGTATCCTTGTATACCCACGCATACGTTTACACACACACTGCTTTAAGCAGTGAAAACTATATTGTACTTAAATAAACAAGTATCCTTGTATACCCACGCATACGTTTACACACACACTGCTTTAAGCAGTGAAAACTATATTGTACTTAAATAAACAAGTATCCTTGTATACCCACGCATACGTTTACACACACACTGCTTTAAGCAGTGAAAACTATATTGTACTTAAATAAACAAGTATCCTTGTATACCCACGCATACGTTTACACACACACTGCTTTAAGCAGTGAAAACTATATTGTACTTAAATAAACAAGTATCCTTGTATACCCACGCATACGTTTACACACACACTGCTTTAAGCAGTGAAAACTATATTGTACTTAAATAAACAAGTATCCTTGTATACCCACGCATTACGTTTACACACACACTGCTTTAAGCAGTGAAAACTATATTGTACTTAAATAAACAAGTATCCTTGTATACCCACGCATACGTTTACACACACACTCCTTAAGAGTATAAATATACGTAGACTTTTTAAGCATCATTATTATGGGTACCCCTTTCATGAAATGTTATATAAATACTGATTTACCTTAATTACAAAGCAATTATATAAATTTTCTTATACTGAACCGATGACTCATTGTACATTATATCAAAAACCAATGATGTTGGGGCACCTGGGTGGCTCACTTGGTTAAGATCTGCCTTCGGCTCAGGTCATGATCCCAAACTGCCGGGATTGAGCCCCACATCAGGCTCCCAGTTCAGCGGGAAGTCTGCTTCTCTCTCTGCCACTCACCCCACTCATTCTCTCTCTCTCTCTCTCACGTAAATAAATAAAATCTTAAAAAAAAAAAACAATGATGTACTATATCTTGGCTAACTGAATTTAAATTAAAAATAAAAAAGCTTAATAGCTAACACTTAGCGCTTAGCTAGGCACTGTGATAAGCACTTTAATTTTTTTCTGAAAACAACCCTATGAAGTAGGTACGATTATCATGTCCACTTTCCAGAAGAGGAAACCAAGCTGTAGAAGAATTAAATAACCCTCTCAAGTTACTCATCCAGTAAAATGAGAAAGAAGCGATGCAAATCCCCTTCTGTCTCTCCCCAAAAGCCTCCTGTTAGTCACTTCGCTCCTCTGTCTTTCTTAGAGATGATCTAACCAGCTCATTCACTAATGGAGGAGGCCCACGGAGCACTATTTCTGAGCAAATTTTTAGTAATGGAGCCATGGCAAAAGCTTGGGTCTCCTGATTCTCCATCCAGTGCTTTTATTCCCCCTGCCTCTTCAAAGTTGCTTCTTTTTCTCTCCAAAGTTCACAAATCCTCTTGAGGTTGGCGAGGGCTTCAAATATCATTTCCGCTCTTTCCCTTACCAAGAAAATCAGCAGCCGTGCTGTGGTCAGAAGGGCACAGTGCTGGCTTTGGTGAATATCCTGTGTTGATAAAGACAACAAGAGAAAGCACTGTCTCTGGGAGCACTTTGAAGCCACAGGAAATCCCCAGAGGGCACAGGCTGATGGAGCCCCAGTTTCCAGTTTTGTCCTAAAATTCCCCAAGATCCTGCAAGGGGTCTCAGAGCACGTTTTGGAGCCCAGGCCCAGGCTTGCACGTGCTGTTTCTCCTGCCCTAGACCAGATGCCTTTCATTTCGGAGTCGACATCTGGTGTTGTCAGGGTATTTAACAGTTGCTGATTGGTAATGTGAACAGAATATACTGATCGCTTTCCCCCAAGCTCTTTAAAGGAGAAAAAGAAGGAGAGGGAAAACGTTTATCTCTAATCGTATTTAAATTTGTTTGTTGCTAGTTTTGTCTCTCTCCCCATTCAACTGATCATGATAGAGCTAAATGGTTTGCGTAATTATCTGCCTAATGCCTGTCTCCATCCCCGGGACACGAACTCCACAAGGACAGGGACCGTGTCTGTTTGTTCCCCCACTGCATTCCCAGGACCTGATTTCCAATAAGTCAGGGCAATAAATAGTTTTATCTAAGAGGACAAGGTCTGAGGGTGACCACAAGAAAAATGCAGCATCTCAGATGGATTCACTGAAGCCACGGAACGTTGTCCTCCTATAATAAGTTACTGCTAACTTCAGGGATGCAGTTCGCTTGTCTTTGAACATGTGCTATACACACAGAGAAAGATGGAAACCACTAGTGTGGAATTTGAAAAGTTAATTCTATCCTCATTAGAAAGGATGAAACAGATGAGTTCTAGAGTAGCAGACTGGAGGAAAGCTAATCCAAAAGACGTGTCTTCTACCACGAATTAGGAACAACTGAGTACTTACATAACCCCCGAGCGCAGAGCAGCCCCCGACAACTCTGACGCCCTACTTACACCAAATCCTATGTACTCATCCTGGGGACTAGAAATGTTTCTGGGGTGACCTCGATGACTCGTGGCTGCTGAGAAATGGACAGAAGAATATATTAATCCCACCTAGCTTCCTGTTCATAGGAATGCTGATGGTTAAGTCTTTGGCAAGCCATGGGGAAAATCAGTCTTGTTCAAATTTCCTCAGAAACTCTCAGTCACTAAAGTCATTTGCGTTCTACCAATGCAAGAAATAAAGACTCAAGATTCATGTATCAGAGAGCTGCAGAGTTTGGTAATGGTGGTCCATCATTGACAGAACGAGTTCTCTTTTGCTGGGAGTGGAAATAACAGTCAGTGGTTCATGTTCTTTCTCAGTACCATCAAGTGCATAGTTGGGAGAAAAATACCAGACCCCTCCTCTGAAAAACAATAGCAATAAAAAAATATTTTAAAGGAAGATACAGCAGTAGCTTCTCTCCCTAAAAAGTTTCATGAGTTTCCTTTCGTGGATGAAGCTATAAGTTTTTTTTTTAAAGATTTTATTTATTTATTTGACAGAGATAGAGACAGCCAGAGAGAGAGGGAACACAAGCAGGGGGAGTGGGAGAGGAAGAAGCAGGCTCCTAGTGGAGGAGCCTGATGTGGGGCTCGATCCCATAACGTTGGGATCACACCCTAAGCCGAAGGCAGACGCTTAACCGCTGTGCCATCCAGGCGCCCCTGAAGCTATAAGTTTTTATTCAAGAATGATATAAGAGAGTTTGATGCTTTTTCATGAGTTCTTTATTCAGGGCACTGTCTTCCACTAGAAAACTGAGAAAATGGTGTCTTAAAAGCCTGGGAATTTTTTTTTCCAATTTGTCCTCATTTTGGTAGAAAATTTGAAGGAAAACTAAGAATTATGTTTTTGACCTTTTCTTCTGGTTAATGGATTTTTTTTTAAGCCCAAGTCACGTTGGCAAAAGAATTCTACACTTTGATTCCCAGTGCATAAGCATTAGATTATGACATGGATGTGACCTTTAATGGTTCACCCCTTGCATATTAATAGAGGGGGAAGTAAGAAAGAGCTGTCCTGAGGGCAAAGCAAGACTTCTATTTTTCTTCAAATGTTCATCACTTTTCTGCTCTCATCTCAGAGGGGATTATGCTGCCCGAATAGCAGCAGGCAGACATCCCTTGCAACCCAGTCACCACTCTGAGAAAGAGTTTAAATAACATTTTCTACAGAATTCTCATACTTACAGCTAATATTTTGGATCATTTCAAGAAAAATTTAATCGTGAACTCTTTCCACTTTTTTCTTGTATGTTGCCATAACAACTAGAATCAGATTATGTTCATAAGTAACTCGGCAGAACCACATGGATCGCCCTACCAGTGAATAAATCACTTATAACCTCATCCTTCCAATAAAAAATATTTTAGCTACTCACTTTTTTCCTGTTCCATTCCATCCTTAGCTGAATTTGTTCTTTAGCAGTTTTGGTTTGTTTGTTTGTTTGGTTGGTTGGTTGGTTTTTTGGTGGTAATATTTGAGTTGATAACGGAACACATAACTAGTTAACTCTTGGGAAGCTTTGGGGAGATAGTCATCAGGGAATTGATAGGGGGGAAGGTGGTCATAGATCAGCTGGAAATGAATACAGTTGATAGAGATCGAATTTGTGGCTCTGACATTAGCAGCCTGGTCTCATTAACAGAACTGATTATCCTTGTTCAGGTATATAATTTTACCCTTTTACAGATATATGACCCTTTGGGTCTGCATTGAAGCTATGTATTACAGTGTGTAGAGAAAACAGGAACTGAAAGTGAAAGATCCCTTATTAGACTCTTTTTCCCCCCAAAGAAACCTTCTTCTCATTCATCTGAAAGGAATCTGCATCCAGTGTGTTTATTAAAATGGCCATATCAGTGATGAGAGTTAATGTCTGAAGTCCTAGTTGTATCACTAAAAATAACAGATATTATTCTCAGAATGTGGCAGAGCCATCAAAATTACCTGGTCCATTTTACCTCTAACCTACCGTCCCTGTATCTTTGGTTATCTCTCTCAAGATCATCACATAAAGAAATAGACCGCTTACTCACAATTTAAATGCTTAAAGGGTTGCTACTTAAAGATTTGAGCTTCTCTCGCAAAAAAAAAAAAAAAAAAAAAAAAAAAAAAGTCGTAATTTAGAAAGCTCCTGTTCTGTCCTAGGAGGAGATAATGCCTCCTTCCTTGTCCTTTCTCTCTATTCCTGCCAGCTCCAGATACATGGAGTTCCTCAGACTTTTACAGGTTAACATGATGAGTTATTATAACAGCAGGAGTAACCACAGACACCTCAACACTGATTACTTTCTTTTCTTTGGGGGCCTGTACACTATCAGGGAAGGATAGACATTTTATTTCTTCTCTCTAGGAAAAAGAGGGCATTGTCGAGTTTTCAGGAGGCTTGGGTGACCTTCTCTGTGTCTATGCCGCTCTCAGACACACACACACATACACAAAACATACTCAACACAAACTCACACACTCAGGTATGAAGGATATAGTTTTCTGTTTGGGGCCCCATGGAAGAGTGAGCTGGATTACTTCAAAGTCAGAGGAGATGGATGCCAGCATTGAAAATTGGAGCATGGGGCAGGGTTGAGTCCCCTGAAACAGAACAAGTCTTCCCACAGAAGAAAGAAATAATGGTTTCCAGAGTGACCTAGAAGTGGTAGGGCCACCAGGTTTCACATATTTGTGAACAACTGTGAAAATTTCCATGCCTCCATTTGGCATAAAAGGAGTGGTGTTACTCACCTTGAGTTATTATGAAGGTCATAATGAGCATTTATTTAAGTGACCACCAAGGTGGATAAAAAGGGAAGAGGTCTTTCTCCAAGTTTTCTTTTTTTTTTTTTAAGATTTTATTCATTATTTATTTGACAGAGAGCATGGGAGAGCACAAACGGGGGGAGCAGTAGACGGAGTGGGAGAAGCAGGCTCCCTGCTCAGCAGGACCCCTAGGATCATGACCTGAGCTGAAGGAGACACTTAACCGACGGAGCCACCCAGGCGTCCCTCCAAGTTTTCTTGTTTGCAGCAGTCACTGAGGTAGTGGAAGCAACAGGAATGCCCAAATAATTAGGGTTCAGAGACTGTTTAATTAATTAAAATGTGTTTATACTTGCACCCAAGTGTGGAATGTAAATTTATACCAATTGGAAAAATAACTTATAGAAGAGTGTAGAAGGGCATTCCTGTGTGTGCTAACATTTTTCTTAGACATTTTTGGAAGCAGATCCAGAGACAAGGATTCAAATGTGGGTGGTTTATTTAGGAAGTGAATCCAGAAAACCCAAGTAGATGGGTGAGGAGTGACGTAATAAAGGGGAGGCAGCATATAAAACGTGCATTACCAAGCCAGTTGTCATTGTGAGTTATGGAAACTTATCGTGGTGAGGAACCTGATAGTCCCCAGCCTCAGATTATCCTGTCTGAAGAGAAGGGAACTTGAGCAATTTATATCGAGTGACAACACTCACTATCGATGACTGTTCCCAAAGATATTAATCTTCTGGATTTCCACCCTATCCAGTGAGGTCCTAATCCCCAGAGAAAGCACTCAGGTCATTATAATTTAAGGGCATGCTATAGTGGTGATGCCCAAGGAGAAATGGCTGGGAGCCCAACAGGGTCTGCCACAGACTGTGAAGCAATCTGTGTTGGTTTTAGTGACAGCAAGCCAATAGCTCTCCATTTATAATCATGCCAATAGCCTCATTTTTCTCAGAATTGGAGCCCCTTCGAGAAGCTCAAGAATTTCACTGAAGTTCTCAAATGTGCTTTAGAAACTACCCTTTTATGGTTGGAAGGGATCAGTAATGATCTAGGCCATGCTACTGGCTTTTCTCATGAGGTTACTGAAATCCAGAGAAGACAAGGGATGTGTTCAGATAGCCCCCAATGAGTGGCACAGCCTGTATTAGCAGTCAGAGGTTCTGATTTCCAGTCTAACATGGTTTTGACCAAATTGTATGGCCTTTTATACCTCCCGTCTGTGACTATTGGTCAAAAGTAGAATTCAAGCAAAATATTCAATACACCATCTGAGCTGGTGTGCTAGCAGGTGTGATATCATCACTGGGTTATTAAAATGTAACCTTACTCTCCACCCACCCCTTGCATCTTTCTCAATGCTCCTTACAATGTTACAGCACAGATTATTAACATTCCCCCTCCCCCAAGCCTTACATTCCCTTGGCTTCACTGTGTCCCCTCAGATAGTGTCTCCTCTGCTTAGAATGGAGTTCCACGTTGTACCTTCACCAGGTATTTCTCTACCATAAAGGGTCATACTTACCTTTTCAAGTCCAACAAATGTCACTTTCTTTATGAAAGTCTCCCTGACATCATATCACAAAGTTATAGCTTTGTCTTCTGCTCCGTTAACATTTCGTTCTTATATTTCTAATAGCATTTGTGCTACAGTTTAGATGATTGTTTACCTGTTTGCTTCCTCCCTTCCTCAGTCTCTGGATTCCACATTATAATTTGCTTTAAGAGCAACAGTCTTACATCATGCATATAGGCTATGTTTATGCTGAGGCAACAAATGACCCTAAATCTAAATGACTTAAAAAAAAATCAGTTGATTTCTTGTGTACATTTTATGTCCATCAAGGGTCAGCAAGAGTCTCTCCTCCACATTGTCAACATTTTCTTTCAAATACCCAGGCTGGCAGAGCAGAAGCTATCTGAAGCATTACTCATTGCTTTGGAGGAGATTTTTTTAAAAGCATGACAAGGCATACACAAGCTTTTGAACCTTCTACATGGCAATGATGTATGTCCTTGTTTTGGCTTACATAAGCTTAACATATGCCAGAATATTTGTGATCTCTTTTAATGACATTCTTTGTATTCACCTTACCTGGCACACAACAGGTTCTTAATAAATGCTTGACAAATAAATGAGTGAGTAAATGAACCAGCGAATAATTATATGCATTTCATTAATTTGAGAAGTATAAACTATTTTGAGTACTGTAAGTTGACATACATCGAGATTATTATTTCTTTTTCTTTTTTTTTTTTTTAAAGATTTTATTTATTTATTTGACAGAGATAGAGACAGCCAGCGAGAGGGAACACAAGCAGGGGAGTGGGAGAGGAAGAAGCAGGCTCCTAGCAGAGGAGCCTGATGTGGGGCTTCGATCCCAGAACGCCGGGATCACGCCCTGAGCCGAAGGCAGACGCTTAACCGCTGTGCCACCCAGGCGCCCCATATTATTTCTTTTTCTTCACAGAACGGAATCATCATCATCATCACAGTGGTCATTATCTATTCAGCATTGTGTGCTAGGCTTCAAGCTGAGGACTTTGGAGACTCACTTAGTCGTCATAATAATCCTCTTAAAAGTACATTATTATTACTCCTATTTTATAGTTGAGAAAATTGAGGTAGAGAGAAGTTATCACTTACCCGAAATCACAGAGAAGGTAAGTGAAGGAATCAAGTCTATACCCAGAGCTGTTAGACTCTGATGCCCATGTTTCTAATCATTTTTATTATACTCCTTCCAGAACATCCCTTCATGGTTTTTTAATAACCTAGCTAAGGCTAGTTCCAAAATGCCTTATAAAGGCCATGTATTACTGTCAGTCAATGGGTAAATAGGAAATCAAACCACATTAGTACAAGGGCTGGGAGGAGTAATTTCCTAAGTAATTTCCAAAGCTAGCATTGTCCAAAACTCTCTTCTAATATTTGGTATTTTGTACTTTTTCTAGCCTTTTGACACTGGATACCAACTGCAAAACCTGAGGTGTCCACTGAATGCTTGCACAAATCTTTAAAGGGGTCCAAAGTTATTATCTAGGGCAAATATGGGCTCTTGGCCCCCTGGCTGCTCATCCTGAGACTAAGGAAATTGAACTAGTCTTCTGCCTATTGGAGTATCAGGTTCAGCTCCTAAACATTTCCAAAGACCACTCTGCCCCCTCGTGGAAGGGAATGTCTGCTGCTGTCCTTGGTTCTGAAATAGCAGTCAGCTGCGAGTCACAGCTGCTTCTCGTTATACCGGGACCTGAGGAGAGAGCCTGAGCTATACCAGTGTCTGAAGTTGTTCCTTGTTTCCTTTCTTTATCAATAAGCAGCAGAGCTGATTTCATGGAATTTTTATGGTTTTGTCACTTTGCTTACACTTGTTATTTTTATCTAGAAAATTGGGAACACATAAGTTTTTTTCTGTGCATTCCGATCCTACTGGTTGTAGCTGTAGGTTGTTGCAATTGTCTGAATAAAATATAGAATGATTATACTAAATGTAGAAAAATCTTGCTAGTCATGGGAATGATTTTGATATAGCACCTGCCAAAACTTGGCTTACTGTAATTGATATTTTTGGGAAGAACCCACGGAAATATTAACTATTCAATTTGCCATTCTTTACCCCATTATTAAATAAGGTATGCAGCACACAGAATACCTGGATCATATTATCTCAGTTGGTTCCCCCCAGAAATGCCAGTTTCTTTTATGCTCTTATTTATTATAGAAGGTTGGTAAAAATCATTCTTGCAGGAGTCTGTGCCTCCTGCAAAGTTGAAGATATTCTTCACTGTTAGCCCATGAACCTTTAAAAGAATTCAGTTGCAAGAAAAACTTTCTCTCAAGGAAACTTTTCTGCCTTCTTTTATCCAAAAAGAAAAATGAATATTATATAACCTGGTGTGATTTTCTGTCTGTATGAGCTGCTAGAAAATGTGTAGCCAAACTCAATTTCTCTTAGTAGTAATGAGTTCATTTCAAATGCCTGCACCCCTGCCCCTTCAAATGAACCTTATTTGATTTTTATCATTAATTGATTTATTTTGTTTTTCTATGCACAGCCTACTAAAAATTCATCTATTTATAATTTATAATTCTTCCAAATAGTCTGTTTTGCACTAAATTTTGTCATCTGCTATAAATATTTTAATGTAGAGGGAATACATATTCTACGTGTATAAATAAACCGTAATTCCAATTAACTTAGTCTATTCCATATAACAAGTATATTTGAAGAGTTAATATTAGAAAATAAACAGGTAATCTTTATATTGCCATGGATGAAATAAACCAGGACTAGAAAAGTAGGTTGGCAGGGTTCACTAGGTGTTGTCTCTTATGTAGATATTTACAGAATATAGCAAGAATACCCAAAAAGAAGCATTCTGGTGGAATTAAGAACTTGGGCTCTGACTCAGAATGTCTGCATCTTTTTCTTAATAGCTGCGTGATTTGAACAAGTTGTGTGATTTTTTTGGTCTTTTTCCATATCTGTGAGAACGATTGGTGACTAAATGAGACATAAATTAAAGGGGACTGGAACATAGTAAGCACTCAATAAATGTTGGCTGCACCCATCCCTGTAATAACACAATGGTAACAACTACTATTATTATTACTATTACAACTAGTATTCTTCCCTGATCACCCTGTTTAAAATTGTAAGATAAACTAACAAAACAAAACAACACTCCTTAACTCCCTTCCCAATTTTTTTTTTCATGGCACTTACCACCATCATGTATGTTATATGTCTACTCATTCATTTTTCTGTCTCCCCGACTAGAATGATTTTTATTTGTTTGTTTTGTTTTCTTCCATAGTCTCAGTACCTAGTCAGTGGCTGGCATGTAGTAGGTTCTTAATAAGTAGTTGAGGAATGAATGAGTACATAGCTCATCCTAAGTAACTGTTTTCAATAGTATTCCGTGGGAGGTGAAATTCTTTATCAAGAACCTAAAAATGATAACAAAAAGGTTAGACGGCACTACCCAAACCCTACTATGGAATGGGAATATTCCTCGTAGAGCCAATCTGAACCTAATTATTTGTTACAACTGCAAATACCACACAGTGAGTTTTGAAGATCAATTTTAATACTCTCTTAAAAAAATTTGATGAAAGCATCATCAATTCAGAGTGGTCCTTGGAAATGTTTACGAGCATCAGTCACGATGTGACTGAGAGAGGTTCTTGCCGCATCACCATGCTACCCGTCGTTAGAGATTCTGGAGCCTGCGGACTTCAACTATTTGAGCAGCATGTTCGTGTGGCCACAGCCTAGTTGATGATAATGTTCAGTATTAGCAAATCTTGTTTTATCATCTAATTCCTGCTGATCTTCTCTATCGAGTTTCTTGCTGTTCTGCCTGGAAATGGCCACTCTTTGTATCAGAGTTGTTATTATTCTCTTAATCGGTAACTCCAAAAAGCTCAGACCATATGAACATAGAATCCCCGTTGACCACATTGTCCAGGTGCCCACCCGGTTTGACCTCCAGCATCACCATTTACTGAGGAATGGCCCTCATCGAATTACTTATATCTATTAGTCTGTGTATTTGTGAAATGGGACTGAGAAGCAACCCTGAATCATGAGGCTGATGTGAGGATGATATGAAATAAACCACATAAAATGTCAAGCGCACAGTAGATACTCAGTAAATATCACATATCATTATATATCCCTAATTTGGCACACCATCGTTTTAGATGCTGTAGGATTTTTAACTTGATTCTCAGCATCATTGTGACAAAATCGTCTTTTCTGCCTCGCTTGTCAGTGTTCTTTTTCTTTCTAATAGAATTTATTTCCCTACCACCTCCCTCCCCCCAAAAAGCAAATAATAGGAAGACTTACCTCACACTTATTTGCACCTTAACTTGTTTAAAATGGTTCTGGGTTGTCTATAAAACAAAGTTCCTTTTATGAGATGAGGTTTTCAAATTTTTCCTCAGCCTTTTGTCCAAAAATGAATATTATGAAACTCAGTGTGGTTTTCTCTGTCTTAACGGGGTCCAGCCTCTGGGAAAATGTCTGTATGCAGCAAAAATGAACTCATTCCAAGGTATCCTTCTTGCACTACGCGTGAGATATAAGAGATACTTCAAAGAGTAAGGGCGTGAGGGGCAGAACGTTGATATATACATGCCTGTATCCCATAAAACTATACTTTTTAAATTCACTTGATCGAGATGCTTCAGGCATATATGATAAGTTTTAGAGTCACTGGTTATACAGGAAACAAGGCTTGGGATTTGTACTCTTAGGCTTGACATTGGTCTCATCAGAAATATATCTGAACACAAGGGGTAAAAAGGAAGGGGGAAAAGTGGTAGTTTTTTAATTTGGAAACAACGGGCTTATGGAAAAATCTAAATTGTTTTTTGAAAACTTCTTGACAAATGAGTGCTCAACTTTTAGACCCAGAGCATCAGTGTGTTTACTGTAGTTCTCACTGCCCTGCTGTGAACCCCCAAGTACCCCTGACCAGGAGAAAAAAAAAAGCATGCTCTCCCATAAATCATCCAGGTAATTAGAGCTGAAGGTTTTATTTAGAAATAAACACACTGACTCTGAAGAGAAATTATTTATCAGGCATTGACAAATTACTTGTAACAAAGCAAAGGCATTCAAGAATTTTATACTTGATGACAATACCAACAAGGAAATAAGTGTGTCAAAAAGAAAATGCACATTAATAAAGTCGGGTCTTGGTAGCCAAAGGTCAGGATTTGAATTGGAGAAAGCGCTTTGGGAATTTTTTGTGTGTGTTGTTTTGTTTGGGCATTGGTGGTGAGGGGGTGCTGTTTTTTCTTTTTCTTCCATGAAATCATGTAGATAAGAGCAAGATTGAACTCTAGTGGTGAAAAGCCCAAACTACAGGCTATTTAAAAATCCTTCTACATATGAAATAATAGCCCTGGAATGCTGTACCTAAATAAAGAGGTTCAGGACGTTGTAAGCCCCAGCGACAGCAGCAGACTTGATCCTAAAAGAAGGGTCTGTTTGAAAGTACCCTGGTTCCTCCCATATGGTGTGGCTGCTATGGCTACATCAAGGCAGCACGCTGTTCTAGGGCAAATGCCAAGGGACGGTATTTTTAGATTTCTCAAAAGCAACCACTGAATATATATGAATCTACAAGGATAGCATTCATGAAGTAATGTGCTGAAAATAAATTTTATTAAGAATTCCTTAAGTCAACCTTAACTATAACCATGTTAATAAAGAACAGGCCCAGCCTGAGTTTCATTCAATCCACAAACATGAATTGAGCCCCTTCTCTGTTGAGAGACTGTTGGAGGACATAAAGAGGTATTGGACAAGTGTCTTGCCTTCCTGGGTGGAAGATAATAGAGGCATAGAGGACTCGCCAAGTCAGGTTTGCCAGACTTCCTCTGACGACTGCTGTGAACTGCACCCATACATCCCTTGGAATTGTGTGCTACAACGTCGGAACGTGGTCCTTGCACCATATCACACTGTGTCTGAATACCTTGTTCTGACTTGAAACTAGGATCCTCAAAGATTTCATTCAGGAAAACATATCTAAGTGTATAAAATCTGTGTATCATTCAGAGATAAGGGAATCATTTGCTTTTGTTGGTTGGATGGTTACTTTTTGTCCTCTAAAATTTAAGTGGGCTGGCCAGCAGCTTAGGCTTGTTGCTGAGGTTGCCACGGGGCAGGATTTCCAGAGCGTATTAGGCAGAAAATGGAGTTGGGTATGTGTCAATGTACCAGTCTAAAATGGGGAGGGGAAGAGGAAATACATCTTCTTATGTATCTAAATATCAGGATGGGGCGGATCTGGCTTCAGGGTTGACTGGATTTAGAACCTTAAATCCCATACGGTTATTATTTGTCCCTGTTATTCCCAGTTATTCACTTTTCCCTCCTCTTTTTCTCTCCATCTCTCAACTAAGTCTCCCTCTGAATGTTGGCTTTTCTTCTGCCACAGACAGGCTTTCTCCACATAGCAAGGAGTGTATAACAGAGCACTTAAAAGTTACAGCCTGAGAGACAAGGGAAGTCTGTTTTCCAGATCTATCTTTAATTCTTAGGGATATGTTCTGACTGGCCCGGCTTGGTTCATGTGCCCACCCTTTAGCCAGATTATGAGGCATATAATTTGCCAAACATGGGTCATATGTTTGCCTACCCTTATGTCAGTATGCAAAGTGTTTGCATCAGAAAAAGGAAGGGTAGAATTATTGCAAGACAGGTGACCATCCTAGCTTAAGTCTGCTCAAGACTCAAGTCCCCTACTAAGGGACTCTTTGGGGAAGGGCTTCTGTGCTGATATATATTTAAGAAATTTTAAAATAAAATTAATCCAGTTCCTTTACTTCAAGACTGCTCAGAACCTTTAATATGGGGGTGTCTGGGTGGCTCAGTCGTTAAGTGTCTGCCTTCAGCTCAGGGCGTGATCCTGGAGTCCTGGGATTGAGCCCCACATCAGGCTCCTCCGCTGGGAGCCTGCCTTTTCTCCCACTCCCCCTGCTTGTCTTCCCTCTATCCCTGGCTGTCTCTCTCTCTGTCAAATAAATAAATAAAATCTTAAAAAAAAAGAACCTTTTATATGGTAACCACATAGTGAATTTTCATGAACTGGTTATGAAAAACAGCATTTATTAATCTTTGTTGTCCCCATGATACTTTTTTCACAACTAAGTGTGCAGGTATTTGGAAAATATAACTCCAGAGAAACAATACTCATAAAGTTTATAGATTGTTTCCACTCATAAACGTTAAATGTTGCCACCCTAGGTTTCTGTCCTATGCAGTCAGGTTGTGTGGTTAATAGAGCTATTCTGATTTCTATTTCACATTTCCTCATTTGTTTAACAAATGTTTATTGGGTGCTTCAGCATGGTTCTAGGCACTGGGAACATCAGTGAATAAAACAGATAATAAGTGAGCCCTCACAGAATAATATTCTCATATAGAGACACTGCCAAAAATTAGATACACAATGGTAGGTGATAATGACTGCTCCAAAGAGAACTAAAGCAGAGTAGGGGGAAAGAGAATAAAGGAGGAGCTAAAATAGTGGGCTGGTCATGGGAGACCTCTCAGGGAGGTGACATTGGAATACAGGCTTACCTGAAAAGCAGGAGCTGGCCAATCAAACATCGGGAGATGGAGCATCCCAGGCCAGTATGTGCAGAGGCTCTGGGATAGAAACACACCAGCATACTTGGGGTAACGCAAGAAGGCCAAGGATCAAGGGAGTCAGGAAACATTTACTATTACCATGTTGTGGGGAAAGGGTAAAAGATTTGAGCAAACAGGTGAGAGTCTGAGCTGCTACGCTGTGCTAAGCAAACCAAGCCGGCATCTGTGGGAAACATTTTTGCAGATGGATGATAGGGAAGAACTTAAGAGACTGTGGTGATTTAGGTAATGTGGACATAAGCTAGGGTAGAAGCAGTGGGAAAGGAAGGAGGAAATCACTCAGCCTCATATTACCAGATCGGTGTAACTACACACCCTTAGAGGGAGAGGAAGGATTGGGATGGGTGAATAGAGTTAACATCCTACATCCCAGTACAATCACACATGGAGAAAGCAAGAAGACTGGTACACGAAGAACTCAGTGATGAGTGGAGTACTAAGGGCTTAAGTACCCAAAGAGCGGAAGATAAGGTCACAAAGGTTAGTGTGCATTGGGTGCAGAGACTACTGGGAACTACTGAAGGTTTTTGACCTAGAGAATGACCTGATCAGTGCAAATGTTTGAGGCACATGGATGTCTTTTGTTTTCCCCAGCTCATATAAACCCTTCACTGCTTTATGCCCCAGTCCCTCTGGACCCCGATGTAAGGCAAGGAACTGAGGTACTTATTTGAACAAAGGCACTAATCATTAATAATGTCTAAATTCCAGAAGCTGCCACTTTCAACTCTCAAGCATTGGAAAGAAGCTAATGACATTTCAAGACCTTAGGCTGAACAAGATAGAGTGATACCAAGAGGCACTATATCACAGTGGTTTATAGTATGAACTTGGTCCGGTTCTGGCCTTTCCTAGCTGAGTGACTGTTGAAAGGCTCTCTGTGAATCAGATGCTGCATCTATAAAATGGAAATAATAGTGGGACTTAGATAAACTATTTTCATGAAAATTAAATAAAAAAGCCATGCAAAATGTTTAGAGTAGTAACTAACACTCTAAAAAAAAATGGTACTATCTTTGTTAAGTCAACTTTTCTATTTATCCTCGCTCTCCATGTTCCAAATCCCCACCTACCACTGTGAAAGATCATCAAGTAAAAACTAAGGAAGGAAAAGCTAAATTGATCCTCATAATAACAGAAAGAGAAGGAAAAAGCCACTGGACTTGGGGTTAGAGAAAATTGTGGGGAGGCAGGGAGAGGAGCTTGATGTTTTAAAGCTGGACTGCCTAATATGGCAGCCACTAGACATATGTGGATATTTACATTTAAATTAATTTAAATAAGGTAAAATTTAAAATCCAGTTCCTCAACCATGCTACTCTTGTTTCAGTGTGCAGTGACCACAGTGGCTAGCTGTAACTCAGCAGATTCTATACACACACCTAATTCTCTCCAGCTCTAAGTCTAGTGGCATAACAGCCCATTCATTTTTACTGAATAGTATCCCATTGTATGGATGTATCTCAGTTTATCTATTTATCTATTTTTTAAAGATTTTATTTATTTATTTGTCAGAGAGAGAGCACGAGCAGGGGGAGAGGCAGGCAGAGGGAGAAGCAGGCTCCTCACTGAGCAAGGAGCTTGATGCAGGACTCGATCCCAGGACCTTGGGATCATGACCTGAGCAGAAGGCAGATGCTTAGCTGACTGAGCCACCCAGGCGCCCCCTATTTACCTATTGAAGGACTTCTTGGTTGCATTCAGTTTGTGTTGATTATAAATAAAGTAGCTGTCAACATTCACATGTTGGGTTTTATGTGGACATGCATTTTCTTATTGGTTCAGTAAATATCTGGAAGCGACATCATTAGAACAATTGGTAAGCCATTTTAGCTTTGTAAGAAAGAGCAAAACCCTTCAAAAGTGGCTATACTATTTTTGCATTCATCGCAATAGTGAATGAGACTTCCTGTTGCTCCACATCCTTGCTAGCAATGGATGTTGTCCATTTTTTGGATTTTAGTCATTCTAATAGTTATATAGCAGTATCTCACTGTTGTTTTAATTTGCATGTATGTAATGACAAATGACATTTAACATATTTGCCATCTTTATATTCTTTTTGGTGAAGTTCAGTTCCAATCTTTGGCTCATATTTTCCTTGGGTTGCTTCTTTTCTTATTGTTAAGTTTTAACATATGATCATATATTGTAGATACAAGTCCAATATTACATATACAGTTTGAAAATATTATCTCCCAATGTGTTGCTTGTCTTTTCATTCCCTTAACAGTATCTCTTGCAGAACAGAGGTCTTTATTTTAATAAAGTCAACTCATCAATTTTTTCTTCTACACATTATGGTTTTGGCATTGTATCTAAAAGCTCATTACCAAACTAAAAGTCATGTAGATTTTCTTGTGTTTTTCCTAAAAGATTTATAGTTTTGCTTTTACATTTAGATCTATGATATACTTTGAGATAACTTTTGGGAAACTTGTCAGAGCTGTTTCTAGGTTTGTATTTTTATATAGACATCCGGTTGTTCCCACATCAATTGTTGAAAAGACTATCTTTTCTGTATTGATTTACCTTGCACCTTTGATAAAAATCAATCAACTATATTTGGGTAAGTCTTTTTCTCTTCCTTTGATCTGCGTGTCTGTTCTTTTGCCCGTACCATGTTTTCTTGATTTCTGTAACTTTATAGTAAATCTTAAAATCAGGTAGTGCGAGTCCTCCAATTTTGTTCTTCTTCAGTATTGTTTTCGCTATTTTAGTTGTTTTTTTTTTTCCAAATAAACTTTAGAGTCAGTTTGTTCATATCTACAACATTTCTTGCTGGAATTTTTATTAAAATTATGTTGAATTTAGAAATCAATTTGGGAAGAATCACTAGCTGAATAATATGGAGTCTTCCTAGCCAGGAACATGGAATATCTATTTATTTATATCTTCTTTGATTTCTTTCATCAGAATTTTGTAGTATTTTACATTTAGATCCTATAAATATTTTGTTAAATTTATACCTAAATATTGTGTGTGTGTGTGTGTGTGTTGCAACTGTGAGTGGAATTTTTTTCAAATTCCACTTGTTCAAATAAGACACCTAGGAATAAACCTAGCTGAAGAGGTAAAATACCTGTACTCTGAAAACTATAAAACACCAATGAAAGAAATTGAAGAGGACACAAAGAAATGGAAAGACATTCTATGCTCATGGATTGGAAGCATAATAACTGTTAAAATGTCTATGCTACCCAAAGCAATCCATACATGTAATGCAATCCCTATCAAAATACCAATAGCATTTTTCACAGAGCCAGAACGAACAATCCTAAAATTAGTAAGGAACCACAAAAGACACCAAACAGCCAAAGCAACCTTGAAAAAAAAAAAGAAGCAAACCTGGTGGCCTCACAATTCTGCACTTCAAGTTATATTATAAAGCTGTAGTGATCAGGGCAGTAGGGTAGTGGCACAAAAACAGACACATAGATCAATAGAACAGAATAGAAAACCCAGAAATGAACCCACAATTACGTGGAAAATTAATCTTTGACAAATTAGGAAAGAATATCTGATGGGAAAAAGATAGTTTCTTCAACAAATGGTGTTGGGAAATCTGAACAGTGACATGTAAAAGATTGAACCTGGAGCACCCTTCAAAATGGATTGAAGACCTAAATGTGAGACCTGAAGCCATAAAAATCCTACGAGAGAACATAAGCAATAACTTTTTTGACATCAGCCATAGCAACAGATTTCTAGATATGGCTCCCAAGACAAAGGAAACAAAACCAAAAATAAACTGTTGGGACTACATCAGAATAAAAAGCTTCCCCACAGTGAAGGAAACAGTCAACAAAAACTAAAAGGCACCTATGGAATAGGAGTATTTGCAGATGACAGATCTGATAAAGGGTTAGTATCTAAAATATATACAGAACTTACAAAACTGAACACCCCCAAAAAAAATGAATAATCCAATTAAAAACGGACAGAAGAGGTGAATACACATCTTTCCAAAGAAGCCATACAGATGGCCAAAAGACACATGAGAAGATGCTCCTGATTTATCATCAGGGCAATGCAAATCAAAACTACAATGAGCTATCACTTCACACCAATGAGCTATCACGTCACACCTGTCAGAATGGCTGAAATGAAGAACACAAGAAACAACAGATGTTGGTGAGGATGTGGAGAAAAGGGAACCCTCTTACACTGTTAGTGGGAATGAAAATGGGTGCTGCACTCTGGAAAACGAATTAAATAGATGCTAGGGATCAAGGAGTGCACTTGTGATGAGCCTCAGGTGATGGATGGAATTACTGAATCATTATATTGTACACCTGAAACTAATATTACACTGAATGGTAACTAACTGGAATCTAAATAAAAACTATGTTCATGATAAATACTGGCCTGTACTTTTCCTTTTATGGTTAACGTCTTATCTAGTTTTGATATAAGGGCAGTGCTAAACTCAAGAATATTTCAGACTTTTGAAATATTCCCTCTGCTTGTGTTTTCTGGAAAAGATTATAAATAATAAGTATAATTTCTGCCTTAAAAGTTTGTTTAAATTAATCAGTGAACTCATTGGAGCTCTAGCTTTCTGTTTTTTGAAAGGCTGTTAATTATTGATTCAAGTTTTTTAAGTGGATATAGGGCTATTCTGGTTATCTATTTATCCACGTGCATTTTGGTAGTTTGTGTCTTTCCAGAAATTGGTCTGTTTCATCTAAGTTAACAAATTTGTGCCCATTGACCTGTTCATAACATTCCTTTATTATCTTTTAAGTGTCCAAGGAGTCAATAGGAATGAATCTTTTTTCATCTCCGATGTCATAATTTGTGTCTTTTCTCCTTTTTTTTTTGGTTAGCCTGACTAGAGGTTTATCAATTTTATCGATTTTTTTCAGAGAATTAGCTTTTGATTTCATGGATTTTCTTCATTGCTCTATGTTTCACTCTCGTTGATTTTTGTTCTGATTTTTATTATTTCTTTTCTTGGGTTTGCTTTAGATTTAAACTGCACTTCTTTCTCTAGTTTTCTTTTGAAGAATTTTAGATTATAGATGTTAGAGTCCACCTCTAATATGTGCATTTAATGCTACAAATTTCCTTCTAAGAACTATTTTCATTATATCCCACATATGTTGATGTTGTATTTTTATTTTTATTTAGTTCAAAATATTTTTATAAATTTCTCTTGAGACTTCTTTGACCTATAGTTGATTTAAAAGTGTGTTAATTTTCAGATATATGGGAATTTTTTCAAATATCTTCCTTGTATTGATTTCTAGTTTAATTCCATTGTTGTCTGAGGACATATTTTGCATAAATTCCATTGTTTTAAATCTCTGAAGGTGTGTTTTATGCCCCAGGATGTGGTTTCTCTTGGTGAATGCTCTATGTGAATGTGAGAAGGGCATACATTCTGCTGTTCTTAGATGGATTGTTCTATAAATATCAATTAGATCAAGTTGATTAGTTGTGCTATTCAAACAACTGCATCCTCATGACTTTCTGCCTGCTTGATCTGTCCTGTACTGACAGGGATGTCAAAGTAGCCACCTGTAATGGTGGATTTCTCTGTTTTCCTTACAGTTGTCTTAGTTTTTGCTTCATGTATTTTGATACTCTCTTCATAGATGCATATTCATTTAAAATTGCCACGTCTCTTTGGAGAATTTTACCTTTTATAAATAGGTAATGCCCCTCTATATCCCTGATAATCATTCTTGCTTTCAAATCTGCCTTATCTTAAATTAACTTAGCCACTCCTTCTTTTGATTAATTAGTTTGGTACATCCTTTGCCACCCCTTTTCTTTCTTTTTTTTTTAAAGATATTATATATTTATTTGACAAAGAGGGCTAGAAAACACAAGCAGGGGGGAGTGGCAGAGAGAGAGAGAGAGAGAGAGAGAGAGAGAGAGAGAGAGAGAGAAGCAGGCACCCCACTGAGCAGGGAACCCAACTCAGGGCTTGATCCCAGGATCCTGGAATCATGACCTGAGCCAAAGGCAGACAACCAACTGAGCCACCCAGGCACCCCTATTTTGCCATCCCTTTTCTTTTAGCTTGAATCTATTAAGACTAAAAAAATCAAGGTTCTAGACATTTTGGTTTCTAGTGAGGGTTCTCTTTCTGTTTTGCAGATGGTCATCTTCTCTGTATGTCCTCACATGGCCTTTCTTTGGTGCATCCACATAGAGTGGGTAGGGAAGGACAGATGGAGGGCATTCTAATATCTCTTCTTATAGGACACTAATCCTACTAGATCAAGAGCCCATGCTTATGACCTCATCTAACCATAATTACTTCCTTAGAGGGCCCATCTACAAATACAGCCATGCTAAGAGTTAAGGCTTCAATATATGAATTTTGAGGAAACACATTCATTCCATCACAAATACTTTAAGTATTTCATTCCATCAACTAGAGAGAGCTGAGGGAAATGCTCTTATCACAACTAAGATAACTGTGGTAAGACTTTGAAAAAGTCTTTTCCCCCAGCCTGCAGACCTTTGTTATGTAGAAGGCTCTAGACAAATTTCACAATAATTAGTCTTTCTCTATCTCTTCCAGAGTCACAAGGATATTTTTCTTAGATCTTCACTATGAGAATCTGGTGGATTCCTAGATACAGAAGCCCCAGAATTATCTGGGTCTTCTGAAGACTGTGGCACCCAGGAGTTTCTCACTCTAAAGCTAGTCCACACTCAGCCTCCAGCAGTTCTTCAAAGTTTTCATTTAAATGTTCTCACCAGTTTATAGCTCCAGCAGCTTCTCCCCCAGATAAGCAGAGGTCGACTGTGTCTCTCTGGATGGCCCTGTCTGTTTGTATTTGGGAGTGACAGTTTGCCTTGCAACTTCAGTACTCTGATGCATACAACAAATTCCTTGATTTCCAGTTTGTCTGTATTTTTCCTGGTGTAGTAATGAGAATGTTAACTCCCAAGCTCTTACCTTTCTAAGCTGAAACCAGAAGGGATGGTATAGATTTAAATGAAACCCCCATAGCTACTACAGTGCTGGGACAAGTTTCATAGCATAGAAGAGATACCTTAGATTCCCAGCTCTTCTGCAGCCTCTATCCACTTTGAAATAAACAACTGGAAGCTGTAACAACTGACTCATCCATCCTTTTGGGCTCATAGTCACAGGCAGCTATTTGAGAAAGGGACCCTGTTACCTTTCCTTTCTACTATGAAGGTTGTAACCCTGAGGTTACAGGGATGGTTATTTATGTGGGTCGTCAGCAAACAGCTTCCGTGACTCCTTTTCTATTCCCTGTACTTCCTCACACAGAAGATTGGGTGAATTTATGTTTATATGACATTCTCAGACTCTCCTGTTGTTTAACAAGGCAGTTAGCCCCAAGCAGTGCTCTCTTTCCCTCCAAATGAATTCTGGAAAAACCTTGGTCTTGACCATGACAGTGATAGGCACCTAATTCAAAACTGTTCTGGATTTTTCTTGTGCTTGGTGGCTGTTTTTATGGAGCAGAAATAAATGTTGCAGTCTGCCTCTCATTAGCTTGTTCTTCACATATTCAAAAGTTACAAGGTCATTACCACAGAAGGTACAATCACGTGCAGTCACCTCACTTATGAAAGCAGTCTCCAAGGAACACAGGCGTGTGGGGCTTGATGTGTGTATTAGCTGAGGAGGGGCATTTGTTACTTACAAAAAGCCACAGGGCTCTATATAAAATGGAAAGAAAGCCACGAGAGAAAAATAGGATCCATCACTTATGTTCTGCACTAAGTTGTCTGGGTGGTTTATGATCATTCATTAGTTATTCTTCACAGCACACTTTGGGAGAAAAAGGATTGGGTTCATTCAGAGGAAGGAGTATGAACTTTGAGTCAGGCATTGTAGTCTTTTTGTACCTTTTCCATCCCACCCTGCAAAAGCCCCTGGATAGATGAAATCCTTAGATGATGGGAGAACTCAGAGTGAAAGAAAGATGGGAATTTTCTGCTCACAGCTTGCATCTGATTATAGGAATTCTCCTTCAGAGGAATAAAGAAAACACATTCTGATGATGGCCCACTGGACTTGAGGATGTCTTCAGTCAGGTGTCCACAGTTATGCTTCTGGATTTGGGCTCTGACAAGTCTTTTCAGAGCCATATTGCTCCTGGCTTGTTTACAGGTGTCCCCAGTGTATAAATTCTCTCTATGGACTCAGTTGAAAAAAAACTGTCAAGGAGCAGAAAAGTCAAGAATTGGACAGTTATCTGGCTCATGAGAATATTATAGGACATCCGGATCATTCATGTAGAGTTTTTGCCTAAGCTGCTTTAGAACATTGCTTTGACTCTCCATTTTACTTTTACTGGTAAAACATCATCCTGATACCTGTGAACAAGAGACTTGTGCTGTGTGAGTATCTGGGAGAGGTGCAAAATGTGCTCTGTTCTGAAGACCGACCTCAGAGGTAGCCATTTCAAGGAACTATCCTGCCTATTTCCAAATTAGGTCAGATCTGAAGAACCAGTAAATAACAGCTTCTTGGAAGAGGGCCAGGGGCAGAGCAAGCTCTATGAGCTCTGGATTGAATCAAGGGCTTTATGAGTTGGGTTTGGAATTTTTTAGGAGAGCGAAGTCCTGCCCATTTGAGGAACCACCCTCCCCCCAGTTTGGTGTATGTTCTGACTCAAAAGCAAATTAACTCCTGTTAACTGCGGGCCTTTGAAATTTTCTCTTAACATCTCAGCCAGTCAACGCATGCCTCCTGAGCAGAACATGTAGCCCTGGGAAGGAGAGGCCTCCGCTTTTGGGTGGAGCAGCAATTCATTCAAGGCACCAAGTCATTTCCTAGTTTTGCCAATTATTTCTTACGTGTTGGAGTTATTTATTGCTTTTAAATCTCTGTTTCCTGGTTTTTAAATTTTTTCTAAGTTTTTATTTAAATTCCAGTTAGTTACCATTCAGTGTAAAATTAGTTTCAGGTATACAATTTAGTGATTCCACACTTACATGCATCACCCAGTGCTCATCAGGACAAGTGAACTCCTTAATCCCCATCACCTATTTCACCCATTCTCTCGGCCACCTGCCCTCTGGTAACCATCAGTTTTTTCTCTGTAGTTGAGAGTCTGTTTCTTGGTTTGCCTCTCTCTTTTTTTTCCCCCATATTATTATTTGTTTTGTTCTTAAATTCCACATATGAGTGAAATCATATGGTATTTGTCTTTCTCTAACTGACTTATTTCCCTTAGCATCATTCAATCTAGCTCCATCCACATTGTTGCAAATAGCAAGATTTCATTCTTTTTGATGGCTGAATAATATTCCTCTGTGTGTGTGTGTGTGTGTGTGTGTGTGTGCGTGCTACCTCTTCTTTATCCATTCATCAGTTGATGGACGTTTGGACTCCTTCCATAATAAGGCTATTATTGATAATGCTGCTATAAACATCGGGGTTCATGTATCCCTTTGAATCTGTATTTTTGTATTCTTTGGCTAAATACCTAGCAGTGCAATTGCTGGTTTGCAGGCTAGTTCTATTTTTAATTTTTTGAAGAGATTCTTTACTGTTTCCCAGAGTGCCTGCACCCATTTTCATTTGTACCAACAGTGTAAGATGGTTCCCCTTTCTCCACATCCTCGGCAACATCTGTTGTTTCTTGTGTTCTTGATTTTACTCATTCTGACAAGTGTGGGTGAAGCCTTGTAGTTTTGATTTGTGTTTCCCTGATGATGAGTGATGTTGAGCATCTTTTCATGTGTCTGTTGGCCATCTGGATGTCTTCTTTGGAAAAATGTCTGTTTCATGTCTTTGGCCTATTTTTTAATTGGACTGTTTGTTTTTTGGGTGTTGACATTGGCTGTAGCAACTTCTTACTAGATATGTCTCCTGAGGCAAGGGAAACAAAAGCAAAAATAAACTATTGGGACTTCATCAAAATAAAAAGCTTCTGCACAGCAAATGAAACAATCAACAAAACTAAAAGGCAAACTATGGAATGGGAGAAGATATTTAAAAATAACATATCTGATAAAGATTAGTATCCAAAATATGTAAAGAACTTATAACACTTATGGGGCTTTTTTTTAGTTGGAATAATAATAGTCTAATAATAGTAACGACATTGTGGTAAGTTGTAAGATTTAAATGAGATGGAGAAGCAGCGTTTTTCCTGGGGCATTATAAGTGCTCAGTAAATATTGAATGCAGTCGCAGCTCCATTGTTGTTGTCAGACTTGTAGTTGTCATCTTACTTAGATGAACTGCCTTGTGAAAATACTGAATGCGTTATGCTAGTTTGGGTGTACCTAGTTAGTTCAAATCCAGAACAAAATTGAGAAGTTGGCATTTTGTTACCTTTCTTCCCCCCTTTACTGAAGAGCTTTCTCTTTTACCCTCTGTCTCGCTCAAATAGGAGAGGAACCCTGATAAGTTGTCTGTAACTTATTGTAAATTACTTTAAGTAAAAAAATCCTCCTGAGAATTTTTGAATTTGGAAAGAAAAAGCTGATTTTTAGAGAGGCCCTCCCCCAACCTCTCTCCCATCCTCCAAATCTCTCCCTCCTTCCCCCAAACACACACTGTCCAGGAGACATGTTTGAAGTTAAATTTTTGTTGAAGTTCCATAGGCTCATTAATTTCTATAACCTTGAAATAAGTTTAAATAAAACCACATTCCTACCAAAATTATCCTTTACCATCACTAAGCCTATTTAAGAAAACAAATAAGAAAAATGTTGGTTAAACACTATATATTAAACATAAGCACAGCTTTGGAATTCAGCTTTTTTATGGAAATTGATCTATCTTTGCACCTGTGTACCTACCTATCTTTGACCTTGTCAACCTTGGAAATAAAATAGCCAGTTTATGAGCAAAATTAGTTTACTCAAGAAAAACTCAATAGCAGAAGAACTGCAATACGGGACATGTAAAATGTGGCAAAGCATAGGTAAAGCCAGGGAACAGAGGAGAAAAATATAATTTTATAGAGGGAAGAAGGCAATTGGGAGGAGCTATTTGAAACGACAGTCCATTGGAGGAGAGCAGGCATTCAGATTTGTAACAACTTTTCATTAGCTAAGTTGCAGTGATTCTCATTGGCCTGGTTATTGATGGGCAAGGAGAGTATCTTCCTTCTTCTTGTCAGATTATGTAAAGTAAGCTTCCATGAGTGGTACCTGTGAGAGTACCCCCTTCAGGACTTCCCAACTCCATTTTAAATGACAGCTTTCCTTTATTAATTTTTACAACGTTTAAAGTCTTAAATATTAGAGCCACTCGAAGGCGATTACTGTGCCAACCTTATCTGAAAAAGCAAAATTTATGCAAGTAAAATTATCCCACAATTGAATTAACATTGGATGACAAAACAAGGAGTATACTAGAAAATGCAAGATGTGTGTGCTCTATTGAGACTTTGAAAATACTGTTTTGATGATTGGAAAAGAAATGAATGCTTTGGAAGTTGTTTCTAATTAGACAGACATGTGTCTAATTTATAGCTGAAGGATTTTAAATGGCCCTAAAGCTTCTTCAAATTGAGGAAAGTTTCTGTTTTGTTGCTAAGATACATACATCTTTACAAAGGCATGTGGTAAATAAACAGGGGCCTCTCTGGAAGAAGTCAGCAGTGGTTGTTGAAATTCAAAATATATTTCTGGACACTTTTCAGTGTGAGAATATCTAAATTTTTAGATTAAGGATAAGCATTTTCGGACACAGTTCCCCCTATAAATATATTGCTTACTATATTGACATCATCCATCCTGAATTACAAATTAATTCATTCAAATCATTTATTCCTCCATGAAGTTGAGATGCTTACGGCAAGAAATTTATAGTTCTATTGAGCTGTTGTCCCAGTTCACTGCTCTTTTAGGCATTGAGGACTCACTTTCAGACTCCTGCCTTGGCTCTTAGTGGGATCAAGTTCCAGGTATGTTGATGAGTAAAATACCCTCTCAGACACTTGGGGCAAAGTCTCCTTTCAATGCTAAAAAAGATGACAAAGTTCTTTTTGTCTTTTCCTTAAAACATAAGAGAGAGTACAGTAGATTCAACACGATGTAATATGGCTCAAAATGAGGATAGTCCATCCTTCACTGTTCTTTACTAAATTTGTCCACAGGATGCCCCAGGATTTAGGGTGTCTGTGTATGGAAACTGGTTGAGGCAAAGATCTATTATTTAAGTTACCTTAGTTTTTATGACTTGCCTACAGAAGGTGATTTTGACGTCACTTGTTTAGTGGCATCTTGAACAGCCTCAGTACCATGGAAGAGTCCATTATTGGTTATCATTTGTTGGTTACTGGTTATTGGCTTGTATAGCAGGTGGGAAAGAGCAACAAACATGTACAAAAGGCGAGTGTAAACATCTATTCCCTTCCCATCTGGTGTGCTGAAACATGAGCCCTGAATGCCTGATTGCAGACATGTTAAGAAAGTGATGATGTTTGCCCTTTGATACAATCTCGAGTAGCCTCATTCATTTGCTCCATGTGCTGTATTTAAAATGATCAGCTTTGATGTATCCCATGATGTGAAAATGTTAGGGAGGATTGCTCTCCATCAGTGGTTCTCAACATTTAGCATACATCAAAATCACTTGGAGGACTTACTAAAACAGATTTCTGCTATTCTCTCGGAGGTTCAAATTCAGTAACTCAGGGGCCTGAGAGTTTGCATTTCTAGTAAGTGTCCACGCGGTGTTGTTGCTGCTGGTCTAGTAATGTGCTTTGAAAACCACTACTCCAGATGTTCTTAGAAAAAACCAATAAATCCAGTGGAATGAAAAAAACAGGAGTGTCAAAGAATCTCAGTCATGCCTTGCCTTACCTTGGATTGCTAACTGGATATGAAATGAGAGGTTGCTTTTAAATGATTTTTTTCAAATCTCCAATTCTGTGAACCTTGTGCAGTTTGTGATATCTCTGATTCCTGTATTTCTCCATCAATTTTTCCATATCTTATATTTTGGAAATCTATTTTCAATTTTTAAAGACACAGCTTAGGACTCATTCTGATTCAAGTGCACATTACACCACTCATCATTTTTTCAAAATTGAATCAATTTAAACTCAAATCTTCTGTAATCTTAGGTAGGCTGACCCAGTTTGCCCAGGACTACAGGACACAGGACTTCTGTTGTTACAGTTAGGAAAGTCCTGGGGAGGCCAGGATGCGTTGGCCACCTAATTTAGCAGTCTGGCCAAATTTTGGTCAACTCTAAACTTAATGAGAATGTACCTTTGTCACCGAAATCACTTAAGTAATACCCATATTAGGAATGTACCATATTCTCTTTATTCTCTAGATACAATTGAGTAAATAAATGCTAACATTTATTTTTCTCTAACTATCTTACTGTTATATTGTCTTCATATTTAAAGAAAATTATTATCTGTTGCCTTTACAAGATCGTTAGACTCATTCAAGAAAGAAAATGGTTTTTATGCTGCAGATCTCCTGTATATCTGGTGGGAAGAAGAAGATCTTTGACTTTATACAATTTGCTAAAAGACAGATTTGAAACACTAAATTAACCCTGACCTATAGCCAAAATTGGCTCTTAAAACTCACATGTTTGGGGGGCGCCTGGGTGGCACAGCGGTTAAGCGTCTGCCTTCGGCTCAGGGTGTGATCCCGCCGTTATGGGATCGAGTCCCACATCAGGCTCCTCTGCTAGGAGCCTGCCTCTTCCTCTCCCTCCCCCTGCTTGTGTTCCCTCTCTCGCTGGCTGTCTCTATCTCTGTCAAATAAATAAATAAAATCTTTAAAAAAAAAAAAAAAACTCACATGTTTGGGAGTAAACAAAGCCATTTATTTCTGAAGGCTTTCCATCTCATCTCTCTTCTGGGAGATTAATTCCATGAACTTTGCTAAAATAGTATGATTTGCCAGGAGCAGGAAAAGTGTAACAAATTAATTATAGATGTATGTTAAATTACTTTCATTACCATCTCTGGTTTAGGGATAAGGCTCACGTGACTGGAATAACTGATCAAAGTCTTTCGATCCATCCCCATAGCAAGAGATACTTTTGTTCTGCTTGTAATGCAGTTCTCAGATAAGGGAAGAAGCCAAGCTCTGATTTGAAGAGCTGTTTGCAGATTCCTGAGGAAGGAATATGGCTGGTTCAGTGTGAGGTATTCAAGTACACATGTAGATATGATCTTGATTGTCCTGGGTTCCACTAGCCTTGGGTTTCAGAGGTCACATAAATACGAAGACTTTTGCCAACTTCGGCACCTCCGTTTTCAGTCCTCACTGCTCACTTTGAAGTTTGTGGGAAGCCTTGGGATTTCTCACATTTCTCACAAGCTGCTCCCCAGCTCTACTGCCAAGCCCTCCTCGTTGTTCCTACTAGCGGGTATTTGGTCTGGGCCTCGGGGATTCGTGTTACTGCCTAACCAAAGAAACTTTAGCTCTTTACAGTGAAGCTAAGGCTGGAATTCATGGGAGATATAGAATTTTACCTTAGCCACTGTGTGAGACCTCAGGCAACTTAGTATACGTCAACCTCAGTTTTCAGGGGCTAAATAAACAAATGGCTAATGACCAGATCATATCTAAAAATAGAACTCCAATCCACAGTCTGCAGCAACGACCCCAGGAAGCCAAACCACAATGTCTGTAGCAATCAGCCCCAAGCAGTCAGTACTTAATCAACAACTGATAGTTTCTCTTTGTGCCTGCTTCTAACTTAGGGTCAGAAAGAGAAAGCCAAATATGCTCCCCTAAACCAATCCCATAAGGTACCCTGCTTCTACTCAGCTCTTCTCCAGTTTCCCCATGCGAACAGCCTCCAACCAGTGCACACTGGAAGCCTTCCCTTTGTCCACTTTGCCAATCTTATGTCTGCTTAGACAGGAGAGTTTCAAAGTTAAAACAAGATTTTAAAACTGGAGATAGACTCAACACCAAAAAAGAAAAAAAACACCAAAAAACAAACAAACAAAAACAGCCATATAATAAAATTTAAACAGGGGAACAGGGGTGCCTGGGTGGCACAGCGGTTAAGCGTCTGCCTTCGGCTCAGGGCGTGATCCCAGTGTTATGGGATCGAGCCCCACATCAGGCTCTTCCACTATGAGCCTGCTTCTTCCTCTCCCACTCCCCCTGCTTGTGTTCCCTCTCTTGCTGGCTGTCTCTATCTCTGTTGAATAAATAAATAAAATCTTAAAAAAAAAAAGATTTAAACATGGGAATAGGACCCATATAAAAGTTTTTCCAAAGAAGACATACAGTTGGCGAACAGATACATGGAAAAATGCTCAACACCACTAATCATCAAGGAAAAGTAAATGAAAACCACAATGAGATACCACCTCACACCTGTCAGAATGGCTAAATAAAAAAAAAAAGACAAGAAATAACAAGTATTGGTGAAGATGTGGGAAAAAGGGAATCCTCACGCACTGTTGGGAATGTAAATTGGTATAACCACCGTGGATAACAGTATAGAGTTTTCTCAAAAAGTTAAAAATAGAAACACCATATGATCCAGTAACTCCACCATTGGGTATTTACCTTAGAAAAATTAGAACATGAATTCAAAAAGATATATGTACTACTATGTTTATTGCAGCATTATTTACAATAGCCAAGATAAGGAAGGAACTTATGTGTCCACAGATAGAGGAATAGATAAGGAGGATGTGAGATATAGATATAGATAGATATATTAAAGTTATAGATTATATCTATATAATGGAATATCACTTAGCCATAAAAAGAGGATGAGAACTTGCCATTTGCAACAACATGGATGGACCTAGAGGGTATTACGCTAAGTGAAATAAGTTAGACTGAGAAAGAAAAATAACATATGATTTCACTCATATGTACGATCTAAAACAAAGCAAAGCAAAGCAAAACAAAACAAATGAAC
The DNA here is from genome assembly GCF_002007445.2 of Ailuropoda melanoleuca. Lineage (NCBI taxonomy): Eukaryota > Metazoa > Chordata > Mammalia > Carnivora > Ursidae > Ailuropoda > Ailuropoda melanoleuca. Next base: position 33,529,329 of record NC_048221.1, on the reverse strand, counting down.
AAACAAACGAGCAGAATCAGACCTATATAGATGAAAAGAACAAACTGATGGTTGCCAGATGGTTGCCAGAGGGGATGGGCAAAAAGGATGAAGGGGAGTGGGAGATATAGGCTTTCAGTTATCAAGTGAAGAAGTCATAGGAATAATGGGCACAGCATAAGGAATGTAGTCAATGACACTATAATAGTGTTGTATGGTGACAGATGGCAGTAGCTACACTTGTGGTGGGCACAGCGTGGCATACAGAGAAGTGGACTCACTATGTTGTTCACTTGAAACTAATGTGACCTGGTGTATCAACTATACTCAAAAAAATTAAAGAAAAAAAACTGGAAATAAAATACTTGCATCTCTACAGAACAAAATCTACAAAGTAACCTCTGCCCCTCCAGAGTTAAAAAATAGCCCAGTGAATGGGAAATCAAGCCCAGCAGGTCACCAAAGGAACATCTAGTAATCTTTTCGCTCATTTCTAAGTTTCATATTTTCTGACAAAACTCTAGTCCAGATGAGAAAGCCTGAGGTTTGGAGAGGTTCTCTAACTGGCTCGAAGTCACAGGGCTCCTTGGTGCTAAGACTCAATCAGAACTAGTGACTCTGAGCCCCGAAGTCTCTGCAAAAGAGCAATGGTCTTACTTCTCCCCTCACCACACAGAGCGTATAGTTGCTGCCTGTCTCCTGCGGACAATCTACAGAAAGAACATCTCCTACTTCCCTCTGCCTGTAGGTATGTGTGGCCCACTCAGGAGGACGGCTGGAAACACCCGAAAGCTCATGTCCCTGGGATGATCCCCAAGCAATGACAGAGAAGTACTGATGGATAAATGGGATTCATACCGAGCTTCCTTGTCCTTGATGAGACATTTCTGAGAGATGTTCTACAGACTCTCGGTCTCCAGCAAGGATGAGTTCTGTGCCCTCAGAAGTAGCCTGATCGTTACCATCTGCTTCACTGGCATTCATCCCTTCCCTGTCTTACTCCCCAGTCCCTCACCATGTGATCTTGGGATTACCTCCCAAATAGGTCACTTGCAACCAAATCCTGGCTCAGGGTTTACTTTAGGAGGAACCTAAACCAAGACAGAAAGGGAGCCTGGTTTTAGAAATAATTCAACTTTGCAGATCGACTCATCAAAACATCCATTGTCTGTAATGGTTTGAATGAAATGCAAATATTATAATCAGATAAGAAAATGACAGATGTTGCAGAGAATACAATTTGTCAGGAAAGGTTTTTTTAAATAAATCATTTGTCATCAAATTACATACCTTTCCTTATGAGGGTTTTGGAGCCAGAATTACGAGTCTGTGTGTGTGTCTTCAAATCCTTTAATCCTGCATAGAGATTCAAAATAGATTGGAGAAATTTAATTAACCTTTGATGATTGTACATTTCACTCACATTTTAAAAGCAAATACTTTAGAATTTTAAATACAAAAGGTAGTAAAGTCACAATTTCAGAGACAACATAAAATACCTTGTGAATACCTTAACACACAAAACTTCAGAAATAGACATAAATAGCCCTGAGATCACAAAGAAAGGGAGTAGAAAGCAGAAATGAAAAAAGGACTAAATTACTGAAATGACACATTTACACTCTCAGAAGTAGATCTTCAAGCAAATATTGATAATGGTGAATGATACTATATTAGTACCAGCTAAGAATCTGGGAGTTCCCCAAATGTCTCATGTGAGAATTGGTTGTCTCATGTTTGCAAGGTCATTTAATTTCATTCAGGTGTGTCATGTATGTCTCATATGCAGTCCACCCCCAACATCAGTTACTGTCTAATGATCAAATACTGAAACAAATTAGGAAGTGTATGTTCCTTTGTATGGACGTATATGTATGCAAGTTGTATGTGTGTGTATATCCTAATTACAAAATATATCCATGTTAGAAAGCAATTAACATTTAGAAAAAGACCAATGACCCTATAAATATACTCCAGAAATTAATCTTTCAGCATGTATAACCTGTATTTATTATATTTTTAAATAAAACACATTTATATATGTAAATGCACATACAGAACAGAATTTGGCTCAAAATGTATTAACTGTTTGATATCCTGAGTTTTTCACTTATTATGAGTATTTTTCCATGTCATAAAATATTTATTGGAAACAGCCTATGCTTGACTTCTAACTATCTCACTGTTTTTATATCCCATAATTTATTAAATTTCTCCTATCATTAGACATTTCTGTTGTTTGCAAATATTTGTCATTATAAATAAGGCTGCAATTAGCATCTTTATTTATTGTCTTTATCTCTTCATTAGTGGCTTGTAATTAATTACTACAAGTGGAATTTTCTGAGACATGATGATGACACATTACTAAATTATTCATCTGTATAACTTACATCTTCTTATAAGCAGTATGTAACAGTTATTATTTAATCACATCCTTAGCTTTGTATATTAATATTTTTAATTTTTTCATTTCAATACATGAAGAGTCTCTCAGTTCTTAAATTTAGATATATTTGTTTATTACTGAATATTTATGTCATTTATCCCTTTTTCTTTATAGTTTTAAGGGTTCTATATATTCTCATAGTATTATTCCTTTGTCTTCATTTAACAAGTATTTATTGAGCATCTACTTATGCTAATCTTTATGCTAGGCCCAGGAAACAGGGTATTGAACAAAACAGTAGTATCTTCTTTTCTCATAAAGTTTACAGTCTGTGGGAGGCGGACAGTTGAACAGATGGGTTTAGAGGAGGAGAACAAGGTGTTATGGAAACTTAAAAGATTAGCACTGTGCAAGAGTAAATATAGCAAGCCTGACACTGGTTAGCCTTAAAACTCCTGCTTACCAGTCTGGCCCTTGGATTTCATGAGAGTTCTAACCATTCTCTGATAAGAATGGCTTACTGTACCTGAACTGCTTGTACACGTAATGTGATGCATGCTGAACACTTGCTTTCTTCCTGGGAGTCTGAAACCTTAGCTCATGCCAGGCAGAGCTGCCCACATGAGCATCCCCCAGGAAAAACCCTGGACACTTAGTCTCTAATAAGTTTCCCTGGTAGGTTACAGTTCACATGGGTTGTCACAACTTGTTGGTGGGAGAGTTAAGCATGTTCTGTGTGACTCCACTAAGAGAAGACCCTTGAAAGACCCTTGGATCTAGGTTCCTCTAGACTTCACCCCAGGAAACTTCTGCCTTCGTTGATTTTGATTTCTAACTTTTTTGCTGTAATAAATCTTAGCTGTGAGTATGACAATGCATAGAAATTTGGAATCCTTTTGGAGACCATGGACACAATCACCTAAAAAGTAGCACTGCCCTACCCCTTCCTCACAAAGCTTAAAAGCAAGACCTGAAAGGATCACATCATGTCAAGCAACTTAACCATGTCTCAAAACAAAGCTGAAGAATAATTTGACAGGGGGAAAACAAGACTCAGCACCCAACTAACTAAAATTCCCAATGTCTGGTGTCCAATCAAAACATACCAAGCATGGGGCGCCTGGGTGGCGCAGTCATTAAGTGTCTGCCTTCGGCTCAGGGCTTGATCACGGTGTTATGGGATCGAGTCCCACATCAGGCTCTTCCGCTATGAGCCTGCTTCTTCCTCTCCCACTCCCCCTGCTTGTGTTCCCTCTCTCGCTGGCTGTCTCTCTGTCAAATAAATAAAATCTTAAAAAAAAAAAAAAAACATACCAAGCTTGCAAAAAAGGAGGAGAATGTAACTCATAATGATGAAAAAAATCATTCAAAACTCATCTAGAAATGACATAAATGATATGCTAATAGACAAGGACATTAGAGCAGTTATTTAACCACTCTGTCTATACAAGAAGGTAGAGGAAAGATTGACTATATTAAGTAGAGAAGTTATATGAAGAAAAAAGGACCCAAACCAAACTACTAGAGATGAAAACTACAATGCCTGAGATGAAAAATACACGTAATAGGAAAATAGTTACAGATTGGACATTGCAGAGGAAGAGATTAGTGAATTTGGAAGACATAGCAGTAAGAACTACCCAAAATAAATTAGAGAGATAAACAGCTATAAAACCTGAAAAAGGTATCAGTGAACTGTGGGAAACTTCAGTCAACCCAAATATGTGTAAATAGAGTCCCCAAAAGGAGAGGATAGGAAGGATAAGACAGAAAAAAAAAAAAACATTTAAAATTTTTATTTTTATTTTTCAATTGAATTGTGGTTGAAATATATTAGTGTCAGGTATAAAACATAGTGACTGAACAACTATATACATTATGAAATGCTCACCACAGTAAGTATAGTTACGATCTGTCACCATACAACATTATTATATTGACCGTATTCCCTATGCTTTACTTTTTATATCCATGACTTGTTCATTTTATAACTGAAAGTTTGTACCTCTTGCTACTCTTCATCTATTTCATCCAACCTCACCTCACCCCCTCTCCCTCCTATTCCACCATGTTTCCTCTGCCCATTTGAAAAATTTTGAAAATGTGCAAAGTGCCACAAGAGAGAAGTAGGGAGGAGACAGCTACCCATGAGGGAAACTTTGGCCAGTAAGAGATGAGATTAACAGGAACTATTAGTAATTTCCCTCTTAATTCCTCTTTCTCTTGTACTGTTCTGGAATACCTGTATTCTGTACAGCCTTTCAAGAGGTAACCTACTTGGGCAAGTGACTATGCTTGTTCACATCTGGTGAAGAAGTGGACAGCTGAGTGATGCACCATCTTGTATTTTCTTTCCATCCTTCCCTGTCTCACATTTCTTTTCCTCCATTCCCACTGCCCTGGGATTGCATGTCCCTTTAAAGCATTAGCATTTGAGTATCACCTCAAGCTTCAGTTTTGAGGGAACCCCAACTAAGTGCAATTCAGGAAAGGAAATTATCACATAAGATAAGATGGCAATGAGATAGACAATTGAAGCCCTAACGAGAGTGGAAAATGTTGATGTGCTGTGGAAAATTGGCATGAAATAAGAATATAAATAGGATTGCTGGAGAAACTACACCAGCTGTTTGAGGTCGGTGACCACAAACCCGTATTGGCCACAGTCTGCACAGCTCTGTCCATCCAGCACTTCTCAGTAATCTGTGTATGTGGGCGGTGCACTCTGGGACTCATCCAAATGTGGATGGAGTTTCAGTCAATCAGATGTAAGGGAAGGCCAAGAGGTCAAGGAGGTTAAGGATATTTGCCAGGTAGTGATTAAAGAGAGACAACATAAGAAGGTGGCTGGAAGGGGAGCCAGAAAGAATTGTAGGTTTTTATAATGGAACAAAGAACTGAATGCTCAGGAATTGTGGGGCGACCTAGAAGATGTTGTGATCTGAACGTAGACTGCATTAACAGTGTCAGATATGGAAGAATGTCACTGACATGTGTAAGAGTGTGGTTAAAATGGGTGGCTGAAGTGGTGTCAAAACAGTCTACCAAAAGTCACTGGAGATGTAAAGGAATACCAGGAAAGCAAAAACTAGAAAACTAGAACGAACTCTTTAGAACATTTGATTGATCTTGTCATCTCCTTTCATATTTTTTAACTGGGCTGCTTATTTTTTTGACTCAATATTGAACGCTTTTTTTTGTGAATTTTCCTTCACTGTATCATAGATGCTTGCCTGAGTTCAGAAGGACAAAAATACATTTAAGTAAATAGAAGGTGAAATGAGTGCAAGAAGGGACAGGAGAAAGAAGGCCCTCGTTGGCAGGGGTTAGAGGGGCGGGAAGAGGTAAATACAGGTGAACAACTCACTCCCCTTGTCTTGGTCTGACTTCCCTCATATGTAAAATGAAAACAATACTACTTATCTCATGGAGTTGTTTTGAGGATTAAATTAAGCAAATGAAATTAAGTATGTAACACTTGGCGTAAGAACTTAACATAATTCCCTTGACATGGGTTTAAACCACATTCTGTTAGTATTGTCATATACTAATGCAGTTTTAATGATAGATATAAATGGGTATTACTGAAGTACAGAAAGAGTACTTTTTTTAAAATAACCTAATCACAGTAACTGTTTCCTGGGGGACTATCACAAAAGCTGTCAGGTTTAGCTATTAAATATTTCTTAGACTATTTTATTTGGTAACACCCTTCCTGCAAGTAACAGCAACCGGTTTGAACTTCATCCTTATCAGAGTCTGGTGAGGTAGGTAATTAATTCCTGGAGATTTTCTGCTTGGAGATGCCTGAGGTCCTGTTTACAAAAACCAAAACGACAGCAACAACAATAAAACCCACAAAAATATAAATGATGTTATTGAATTAAAAGGTTATAGGTTAAAGCTTTTGTTTCTATTGAAGAGAGAATAAATGATCTACATACTGAGACTCCCTGCCAAAGCGAGTAAGCAGGCATGGTGGCAAAGGCTGGATCAAAGGGAACGTCTTATATTCAATTCTACTTCTGACCTTTATTTCCACATACGTGGAAGGATTTCTCCACCTCAAAACATAACCTACTTCTTGCTACCTACCTCCAAGGTTTTGTAGATGCCCAAGTGAAATAATCCATGTACAATTTGAATTTGGTAAGTACTCCACAAAAAGGAGATATCATTCATCAGGGGCAACCTGGCCAGCTGGCTTATGTTTTTCAGTTACATTTGGGCTTTCAGCTGTTGCTTGGCAGGAGCCATCTCCCCTCCTTTTTTTTTTTTTTAATCATTCCCTAAAACATTCTAGTTTACCAGATGGTTTTCTTTACAATGTAAAGCCCATTGTTTGCTGTCAACTGGAGTCATTGTTTTCCCAAAGTAAAGAAAAAATACATACTGAATACAAAATGGAGCTTCTATCATAAGGTAGAAAGTTTATTTAATATAAAATGAGCATCTAACCTGGCACATTCAATTGCATACTGAAGACCCAGGGATTTACTTGAAAACGAGCCAAGTGCATTTAAAATTCTTATTACCCAGCAATGGGCAGTTCTGGGTTACATGCATATTAATCAACAGGGACTGCTGGGAACCCAGATGTGCAGGTGTTTTTCCCACATAAATGTGCGTGTAAAAATGATTTGCATATTCAATTTCTCATGGCAACTCATTGGATCAGCCTGTAGTTGGGTGATTTCTTGAAAATCTCAACTGAGAGTCTTCATTTATCTAGGTCCATAGGAAAAAAAATGGAAACAGGAAAACAGCCCAAAAATATAAAGAAATTCTTGGTTTCCTTGAAAAACACTGTGGGCCATGTTAATTATACAAAAAGTCTGTGCCACACAGGCTAATAAAAATAATCATGATGATACAAATATACATTAAGGACAAACTAAACAGATGAGTAGGTTTTATAAACTGTGGATTAAATAAGAGCATGAAACTCAAGGTTAAAATGGTGGCAAGTGACTTTTGGTCTAAATAGTTGTAGAAATTCTCAATGAACATGGATGGACCAAGAAATTATAAACAGGATTCTCACTGAAAACCATTTACCATCAAAAGCACATCATACTCACAAGCTGTTAAGATTGAATGAGTAACCTGAAAGATGATAGCTAATGCTTTCTCAATCCATTCTCTGGTTGTTGAGGGGGTTCTGGAAAACATTCTTAATACTCTGTTGTAGTGTGTGTGTGTGTGTGTGTGTGTGTGTGTGTGTGTGTGTGTGTTTAACGACCAATAAGATCACTGAGTTCTTTCTCAAAAAAATGAAAAAACTTACAGTTGTCATGATGAGCACTGAACAATGTATAGAATTGTTAAATCACTATGTTATACACCTGAAACTAATATAACACTGTATGTTAACTATACTGGAAATAAAATTTAAAACCTTAAAGAAAAGTGAAAAAACAACTAAACTGCGGGAAGGAGTCAGACTCTTGTCAATCAAGGCATCTGTTCTACGGTTTGATCTCCCTGATAAATCCTAGCATTTTGGCCCTGACCTGATGCATTTAGGTATTGGAGATATAAATACCCTCCTGGGATATGCTCTTGAGCATACCACATGAAATCAAAGAAACAAACCCTACTGCCTTTCTCAAATAGTGTTTTTTCTTATTCTCCAGCCAAAATCTCACATATAATTGAGAAGAAGCCAGCCCCCAAGAGTATGTACTATATGACATTCTGGGAAAATACAAAACTAGGGTCAGAAAAGAGATCAGTAATTGTCAGGAACTGGGGATGAAAGGGATGCATTGAATACGAAGAAGCAAGAGGGACTTTGGGGAGCTGTGGAAGTGTTCCCTACCATGGTTACAGTGACAGTCGTACGATGGTATGCGAATTATACCTATATAAACATAACTTTAAAAATCACGTATGCACTTCTGCCATGGATGATCAGAGTGATTTAACGTGGAAAAAAAGTCTTGAACTCGTTGCATTTCTCCCCACACTGAACATGTGTTGACTTGGTGGCCATAATCTAATCATATCCACATTGTTCTTTAGTCATCAGTGCTGAATTAAGATCAGGAGGCACATGCTTGAGTGTCCTTTCCCCTGTGAACGCAGCAGCATGCAGGTTAGCCTCCTTTCTTCCCCTGAGCTGGGCCCTTTGGGCTTCTGACACTGCCCTGTTCCATCAGCACTGACCACCGGGTACCTTTTCCAAGTCTACATCTGGCAAGTGAAATGAGCATTGGCTAAATGACAAATCTCTTCTTATATGGCACAGAGGGCAGGTGGAAAGCAGAATAAAAAGTCCTTGAGAGCTCCCTCATCCTATAGGCACTAGGGATGTGTTCACAGAGATTTGTATTTCGCATCTTAACAATTTCATCCAACTTAGTATACAGACATGTGTTGTTGCTCTTCCACATTGTGCATTACTGAGGTCAGAACGCTACCCTGTTATAAAGGAATCTACCAAGAGCTTTTTTTCCTTTCCGCCCAGATATTATATGTCCTTGGATATATGATATTATATGCTTTTTGGCTAGAGTATGGCATTTACCCTTTTTGGCAGTAAGGGAAGCAACAAATATGAAGGCATATTCTCAAATTTTCTTAGCAGACAACATGGTAAAGAGTAAGAGAAAATATTTAGTTTATCTTTTTAGTTCATATTCATACTCTTATTGCTTGAGTAAATTCCTTATACTGAAGATTCGTTTGTCCCTATATAATGAGGTTCAAATCCTACATTCACCCTGAAGTGTTATTCATTACTCCACAGGGCTATTCTGAAATAGGATTTATGTAGTTATTGTGTTGGCACTTTTATGCACCAATGAACCACTTATGAGCCATGGAACCATTTTTATAAATTGCAATTCTAATACAGTATAACTGCAAGAAAAATGGGAAATTAACAAATGTAAATGGTAAAATGTAAATGATGTGTAAACACAGTAGAGAAATTACCTGCAGCCTCTTAACTTAAGAGCTAACTGGGATGAACGGGGACGAGCATGGCATGTGTGCTATGATGTGTAGTCAGAGTTCAGTGGCATTCATACTTTGCTTTTCAAAATTAGTACATGTATTTAAGCAAAATACATATTTGTCTTTTTTTTTAAATCATGTGTGCTACGATTTTTAACTCTGAAAATAGCAAACTGCCGACGGGGGCCCTCACTAAGCTACCTGGACCCCTGCAGACCACACTGTGACAACTTCTGCTCCAAAGAACGTCTATTCTTTTCTCTTTGTAGCTAAGGAAACTAGATCCAGTCAATTAGTCAAGTTCTTTCCCCAAGGTCACACAGCTAATTAACCGCAGCTGGCAAGAAACCCAGCATTCTCATCTCCTGCCTGCCCTCCCATTGCACCACATGCCCACTGCTCCTCGATTGATTCCCGTCAGTCTGCTCAGATTGGGGCTTCTCAGACCTCAGTGAGCGTCAGTATCACCTAGAAGATTTGCTACAGTACGGATTACTGGGCCCCACCGCAGACTTTCTGATTCAGTGGTTCTGAGGTAGGGCTAAGGATGTGCATGTTCTAACAAGGTCCCTAGTGATGTTGTTGGTACTGGTGCAGGGACAGCACTTTGAGAGCCACTGATGTCTTGCTTTCCTCTGACAGTCTCTAAAATAGTGCTTCCAAAATGTTGACTTGCGTCCAAATCACTTAGGGAATTCTTAGGGAATGTCAGTGCTGCTGGTCCTTGGACCTTCTGTGCTCTGAGGGAAATCCAAAACATACTCAGCCACCAGGTGAACACCCAGAGGAAAAACTAGAAACATGCAAGTTGCACCAGAAAACCACAGAATACCTCAAATGTAGTATCGCTTCCGAGAGGATGTACTTGGATACACACAGGAAGCAATCCCCACCAATCTCGGGAGGCAGGGCGTGTCACTCATGTCCAGTTCTTCTTTGTCATCACAACTACCACTTCTCAAGGGTCTCTAAAGTTGAGTAGTGTGGTCTCTGTCTTAAATTCTCCTTTCCTTTAAGTAGGATGGCACTTTCAGATGTCTCCCAGGGGGATGGAACCTAAATGCTTGTGTGAAAGGAGAGTGTGTAGGGGGTGCTAAGCTACTTGTATTTTGACCTGTCTTATGACCAAGGATTATACCTGCTTTATGATACTGCCTTTTAATCTCAAGGATCCATAACAGAAGAATCAGACAGAGCAGGTCTGTGGGCCTTCAGAATTCAGATTCTAACACAGCCTTAGGACCAAAAGTTGTTCATGTAATAGCACTTCCCCCTTTCTCTTTCCTCCTCCCTCCTCTCTCTCATGCTTTACCAATTGCAATTTTGACGCTGGTTTCAAAGCACCCCTAGTTTTCTATCCTAAGACACTGAGACTTGTGCCTTTGGCAGATTAAACCTATGAAGACCTTATGCCTTGGCATGCTCCTTTTTATTCATTTCTTAACTTCTTCAGCAATACGACGTGTCATTCATCCAGCAATGCTTTGTGTTATTTTATCATTAACACTTACTGTGTGTCATTCCTTTTTTTTTTAAAGATTTTATTTATTTATTTGACAGAGACAGCCAGCGAGGGAGGGAACACAAGCAGGGAGAGTGGGAGAGGAAGAAGCAGGCTCCCAGCGGAGGAGCCTGATGTGGGGCTCTCCCAGAACGCCGGGATCACGCCCTGAGCCGAAGGCAGACGCTTAATGACTGCGCCACCCAGGCGCCCCACTATGTGTCATTCTTAAAGAAATATTTACTGCCCTGTACTAGACCTTGGGGATTCACGGCAATATGATCCAGATCATACTTCTGCCTTTGTAGAGATTTACATTAGTCTGGAGGGCATGCGGAGAGAGAGAAGGGGCCCAGGCTGGCAAACTAACAGTAGCAATCCATTTCCTAATGTGCCATTTTGTGGCAAGTACAGAGAGCCTAACACAACCCAGGTTAGGAAAAGCTTTAAGAAAGGACCTCCAAACTGCTCTATCATGGGGGTAACAGGGAGCTATTAAAAGGTTTTAACCAGTGTAGGTGACCTGATCTGATTTGCATTTTAGAAATGTTTGGGAAGAGTGGAGAACGAGGGAAATCAGTCAGGAGAAAAGAAGCCCAGAAAGGAGAGAATGGTGCCCTGAACAAGCAGGGGATAGAAAGAAAGAGACATATTCAAGCCACGGAAGAGTGAATCAATGAGACTTGAGCGTTGATTGGTTTGGGGTGGTAAGGGAGGGAGAACACAAGGATAATTCTCAGGAATAAGAAGAGATTCCATTTGTTGGATGCTGGGTAGCCAGCCAGGATAGAATGGACCTATTTTACAACGGAGGTGATTAAAGTTCCGAAAGATCAACCACGTGCCTGAAGTCCAAAGAATTAATGAGTAAATGGTAGAACCCAAGTTATCTTGACACAAGCCATGATCCTGATCAGTGTTGTTAATTTTGGTTTCAATTAATTGTCAGCTTACTCTGGCTCTGAAGGCCAGAAGGCAAGCTACCTGAAAGAGAATCCAATTTTCACCACCTGCTAGTGGTGTGACCCCACGCAAGTTATTTAATCCCATTCAACTACATGTTGCTCATGTATAAAATGAAGATAGAAATAGTCCTAACTTCCCGTGTTTGTTTAATGCCATGACTGGCCCACATAACACTCCGGAAAGCTAAGCTACTGTCATCATTTTATGATTTAGCAGCTGCTCTTCCTGGTATTCCCAGGGTGGGCATATTTATTGCAGGTGTGAGTGTGGAAAGACCCAGCTCCTTCACAGTGCACAGAGGCATGAGCAATGTGGCAAGCACTCTTGACTCAATCTGTTTGCCACTTTCTCAGGGTCTCACCTGTCCCTCTTCTTCTCCCAAATCTCTAAAGGAGGAGTCCTCCATGTCCCACTTTTTGGATGTATTCTCTTCCATCTACATCCTCTCCCTATGTGATCACATCCATTTTCATGACTTTAAATGCCATCTATGTTCTGATCATGGTCACATTTCTTTCTCTGCCCTCTGTCCTCTACCTTATAGCCCTATATATTCAACTGCTTCTTGACATCTCCACACGGATTTCCAAGAGTCCAAAACTGAGCTCCCAGCTTTCTTCCCAAAACCCCCTCCTCCTATAGCCTACCTCTTTTTAGTTAATGGAAATTTCTTTCATCCATTTGCTTAGGCTAAAAACAATTGTTATATTGGACTTCTTTTTCTTGTACCCCACAGCTAGTTTGTAGCAAATCCTATTGGCTGTGGCTTCAAAATATACCCAGGCACCCCACTTGCCACCACCTCTGTTGCTACCACTCTCATCTGAGGCAGAGTCATCACTCCCTGGATCCGTGCAGTAGTGTCCTCATCCACCTCCCTGCTTCCTTCCTTTCCAGCTATGGAATATGTGCAACAAGGCAGCCGAGGGGATCCTTTACGTGTCAGATCATGTCCGCCTCCAAGGGTGTCCATGATCCAAACACCCAATGTGCTTTGCACCTCCGTTATCTTTTTTTACCTAATTGCCTACTGTTCTCCCTTTCACTTACTGCTTCAGCCCCATGGGCATCATTGTTGGTCATGGAACTTATCAGGATGCTGTCATTGCAGGACCTTTGCACTTGACGTGCCCTTGGCACGGAAAGTTTTTTCCCCGGTCACACAGCTATCTGCCTCACTTCTGAGTCCTTACCCTGCTCATCTCCTTGGGGAAGCCTTTTCTGGTCCCTTTTTAATATTTTCCTTACTGGAAGTAAGTAGCCCGAGTGAATTTATCATTTTGTTCACTGCTGTGCCCTCGATACCTACAACAGTGCCTTATACAATGGTCCCTTAATAAATATTTGTTGAATGATTGAAGCCATTGAAATTTTCTGCTCTTTCTGAGTTCACTCCTATTTTACATTAAATATGTGTTTGACTAATCCTGTACCTCAACACATCTCATTTTATAGCTTCAGGTAAACAAGAGTTCCCCAGCAGTAAGTAACTGGCTCACTTTTCTGTCCTGGGCACACCCATACACTACTGACTTTGTGCCAATCCAAGCTGTTAGCCAGCCCCGCACCCCACATTTTTTTTTGCCAGTTGCTGTTCCTCTACAGTTCCCAGGGCTTCTTTCTAGTCAAAACTAGCTTTGGATACAGGTTCCTTCAAGTTGTCTCCACCTCTTCCTTATGAAATTTTTATAGAAATTTATGCTTTGTACATACAAAAATAGTTACTATCTTTACTGGCAAATCAAACTCCTTAAATAATGGAGCTCACTGTATTTATTGAAATCAGTTACTGTTGATGTTTTAAAGCACACTATTATTATAACACTTCTTTACTCTCTTTGAAATAACAAGTGGGAAAACAAGATGCAAAATATTAATAAACTTTTCTTAAAAATTGATCGTATGTAGTTTGAAAAGCGGTGATAATTACCTTCATAAGAAATACGATTAACTAGAATCTTCTGTATTTCTAGCCACAAATATGCTTCATATTTAGCTGCCAATCTAAAATTAACAAAACCATTTCTGAACAGTTTATGTTCTAAAGAATAACTTTAAGTTATTTTTTGGTAGGAAAATCGTGGTGATCACATGTCATAGGGTAAATCAGATATTTGTGGAAGTATACACAGGTGTTTTTTTCACATTGTTAATATAGATTAGATACAAAATAGCATGTATGATAAGAAAGTTTTCTTGTATTTCATATGATAAATATTTCTAAATACTAATCAAGGTATGTATTTGAAATGGTACCAAACTACATTACAACTTAGAATGTAAAGCAGTTACTACTTAAAATTGTTGACCGCATAGAAGGATAGAAAACTTAAAATAGTGTCAAAATTAGCAAAGATTCAAGGATTTCCTACTAACTTGAAATGGCTAGAATCTAAAATACTTCACAGTGAATGTTTTAGAATGCTGGGTTGAGGGGCTGGGGTTCTATCCAGCTGAAATAATATGGTTTCAATTCCGGTATGTTAGCACTACCCGTTGGCTCACATACACATACAGTGAATTGTTATTAGCTGCATAATTTCAGTATTAATCTCAACACAGGTTTTTGAGCATATTATACCTGTATCATTCTTCTCAAATCAATATAGTCCTAGTTACATCATATTGGTTATGTGATATTTTGATACCTAAAAATGGGAAGCTACAAAATTATTGATAAAATACCAAATCTATGTAATTTCTTCATATCACTGTACCTCTAGTACTTATAAAATGTCATCATTTTCATGTAAATGTTAATACTTTTCTAAAAAATATGAATACTTTAAATGTTAACGTATTTTTAGGAATCACTGGCAGTAAAGTCATATTTAACTATGAAATAACTGTGGATATAAGAAGATGATATTTTAGAGCATTATACAGATTTCTCTGTTTCAGAGTGTTCAGAAACTAATTAATTTCCATTTTATGTTAACATCATTATGCTTAAAATGAGGTCACTGAGATACATTTAATTTCCTTTTAGAGTATAGCTTGCTTTTATCATCTTTCTCAACTATTCACATTCATGCTTTTGATGTATGTTTTTTGATCTTGTATTCTTTCATCATTCATTTTTATTTCTCTTTTCTCTCCTTTTTTAATTATTCTGTTATAGCCATCATAAAATAGAAGAAAGTTCCAGAATATAATTCAGCTATTACACACTAGATATAACGCTATATGTTAACTGTATTAGGACAAGCACATAGCTGTAAGATGCATCATAATCCGTCATTGTGCCTATAAATTAGAAAATAAGGTTTAAGTTTAGAAGATAGAAAATGCTATTGCCAGAGAAAACAAGAAATTTCTACATATCTTTCTCTAAAAGACTTCTTTTGGTTCTTTTTCACATATGGTGGTTGCATGTTCTCTCCAGTGGAAGATCATCAGCATATCACATGAAAAAGATCTGGGAAATTAATGTCTTCCTTTAGTGGGTTATATTTTAACATAGGCACTTTGAATTGCAAAATTCATTGATAGAAATACTCGTCTCCAAATTAGCATTTAACTTTTAAAAGATATGTGAAAGTAACTTTAAAGAATTTCTAAGATATCAAGTTTTGATATATACTGGAAATATGCATCTTATATATTATTATGCATGAAAATCTTATTCCACATATTTCTGAATTGAAGCAGCTTTTCAATTAACACAGTTGAAAAATAGAAATTTTAGCAATATGATTTAAAAAAAAAAGTGTTCATGTCAAATAGCATTCCTTCCCTTCCTTAGAAAATGTAGTTAGGCACTGACTTTCAATCTTATAATTCCGTGGCCACCTCCTTTATGAATTGCTCCAGGTTATTTCATGAGGTGGGTTGGAAGAGAGACCATATTTTTTTAAAAGATTTTATTTATTTTATTTGAGAGAGAGCGAGAGAGAGACAGAGTGAGAGAGTGAGCACGAGCTGGGGAGGAGGGGCAGAGGGAGAAACAGACTCCCCGCTGAGCAGGGAGCCTGAGGCAGGGCCCAATCTCAGGACCCTGAGATCAGGACCTGAGCTGAAGGCAGATGCTTAACCGACTGAGCCACCCAGGAGCCCCAGAGAGAGCATATTTTAAGATTAGATGACCTTAGCAACCATCTTCCTCCTCATAGATGCCTTTCTGATTCAGATTCTGTAAGCATGCTGGCGAGTCATCTAACATTAACTTGGTTTTCAAACCAAAGACTTTTGAATTTTTTTTTTTTTGCAGTGGTAATAACTTTGATGGTAACACATGTTGGTGCATCATTTTTAATGTCTAAAAATATTAAATCACTATGATGTATACCTGAAACTAATAGTGGGCTGTATGTCAACTATACCTTTGGAAAAATCCACACTATAATAGTCATCCATCTGACACAAGTTAGCCTTTTATCATATGGGCAGTGCAGCTTCCCCTTCAGACGCTGATGGCTGAGCTTCCAGATGTACAGTGGGGCTAGTCCTAACCTTGGAGTATAGCGAATGACCTTCATGGCAGGCAGAGAGGTGTTGTGGACAGAGCCTGCCTCAGATATCAGAATGGCTGGGTTCAAATCCCAAATCCACTTTGTAACAACACAGCCATGGGCAAGTTACTTAAATTCTTCCTGCCTTAGTTTCTATGTGTTTAAAATGGAGATAGTAATAAAAGTTACATAGGGTTATAGAGATTGAATGAATTAATTCTTATAAAGCACTGGTAACAAGGGATACTGAATACTACCTTTGATTTCCAATTATCTCAGTATTAAAATATCCAAGATGTTTTAGGCCTTTAGAGTCTGACTTGGAAATCCTATCAGCTACCACAGATAACACCCACATATTTCCACTTACCAGAAGAAAGAATGCAAATGTATTTGCTTCATTGACAGAGATACTTTTGGAAGCAGTGTTTTTCTTTTAACAAAAAAGGAACAAAGTCCTAAGGGTTTTCCATTCTGCCATTTAGTCTCAAACATTCTTGCTTTATTTGGAGAATAAATGTAGGTACTGTGTCCTTGAAGGGGAAACCCAGAACTTAACACTTACTATAACTTGAGGCTTTGCGTAATCTAGACTCTGCCTCTTTCCCATCTTTACCATGTGACACTTACCTTTATCACGTGACACTTACCTTTCTTACTGTCTATCTCCTACCCCCAACTTCTTATTATATATCACGACCTTTTTTTCAGGTCATGCAATATTCAAGTTCTCTCCAGTGTCAGTCTTCATGACTTTTGTTCATGCTGTTCCCCTGCCTAACTAACATGCTTCTCTTCATTCATTCAGTCACCTCATTTATTAGGATTCCATGTCAGAGAGGTCTCCCATGACTGTGTTATTTACAGCAAGTGCTTCTCACTCTTACCTTTTTTTTTTTTTTAGCCTCTTTGGGTTCTTTTTTATCATTATCTTGAATTGCATCCACTTGATTTTTGTTGACTTTACAGGGGATGAAATAGGGAGAAGAGTTGGAGACTTGGGTCTTCTATGTTCCATGATGACCATGTCTGTCTTTTCAGTGTTATATTGTAAATGTCTAGCACATAGTTGGAATTGAATAAATGTTTATTGAATTCAGGCAAGTTGTACAGTGTTTCTAAATAGGGAATCTTTCTAACCTGCTTAACAGATAAATAACAATTTAAATGTGTATGTTAATGATTCATATGTTCTTACATTTTATAGTTTATTCTTAAGAATTCTTTTATTCGGGGGCGCCTGGGTGGCACAGCGGTTAAGCGTCTGCCTTCGGCTCAGGGCGTGATCCCCGCGTTGCGGGATCGAGCCCCATATCAGGCTCCTCCGCTATGAGCCTGCTTCTTCCTCTCCCACTCCCCCTGCTTGTGTTCCCTCTCTCTCTGGCTGTCTCTATCTCTATCGAATAAATAAATAAAATTAAAAAAAAAAAAGAATTCTTTTATTCGATTACCTTGCTCTGCAAACTTTTTTTTTTAATATAAGGAGAGTAGAAAAGAACTTTGGCTCATTTGTGTTAAAATAATGACATTCTAAATTGTGATGGTCTGAATTTAGTTGTTCTATAGAATTAACTTGGACAATTTTATCACCGCCCTTTGCTCCTAGCTTATAAATAAGAAGTGTCTTATGTAATGATGCCTAATCTACTATAAAACATCCACAGTCTCCAACTTTATGGCAAGATTGGCTATTGTAAATCACAGGAAATACTACAGTAGTCTTCTTTCCATTAAAACTATTGATAAATTGTTATTACCACATTTAATGTAATTAATTCCCTTATGTCCAGCCTGGTCTTAAAAAATATTTGTTTAATCAAGTTATATAAGTGAGCATCAGACCTAAAATCAAAATCTTATCTTAAGCTCTTGCTATTATAAGAAGAAAATAGAAAGGACAACTGAATATTTTAAATATAAGAAGAAAGCAAAAGCAATCACTTTGCTCTCACCATAACTCATGGAGTCTTACAATGATTTCCATTTTTAAAAGTAACATAATATTTTCATTTCAAACACTTTTTGAAGGAAAACTTTATCTACCTGCAAGTGACAACAGTGGAATATTTTCAATCTTTTTGATATGACAACCTAATCAGTTTCATCCTTGGGAGTTTCTGGTTAACTGATTTTGTGTAAATTCTTTTATATCCTGGCAGGACCTCTTTCATTTATTCTTCATTTGTAGCTACGTTTAAGAAAAGAGACATGAGGAGAAATTGAACATCAGGTAGTGATAGCAAAACATTCCCAGCAAGATGATTCCCAGCAGTGCTTGTGTATCAAGTGGTTCTCACCATGACTGGAGGAGTTTCAAATGGTAGTGAATCAATCACACCAAAACATATGCCATTAATACAATACAGGAGAAGCACTTCTAGAATGGTGGAATAAGCACCTTGAAAAATCCATAAAGCAATGAGAATACTGGCAACAATCATGAAACTCAACATTGGCAGAACTGTGAATATTAACCAAAAGTTTGCAACAATTCTTTGGTTATTTATGCATTTATGCAAGAAAACCAGGTGAATCTCAGTAAGAACTGCAAGCTCCATGGCTTTTTTCTCTCCCTATTCCCATCTTCATATCCCCAGCTGTACTGCAGCTATGAAAACAACAGCTTTATAACTACAGTAGCTGTGAAATCCAGCAGCCTAGCAGCCACTGGACAACACAGAACAGGTTTGGAGTCCCCCAAAAAGCACTACCCCAGAGAACTGTCATTAATTGACCTGTGAAAACTTCCTAGAAAAGCTCTCTTTTCAGGGCTTTTCTTTATTTGTTTTTTTTAATTTATTTTTTTATAATCGTATTTTTTTATTATATTATGTTAGTCACCATACTGTGATGTATGTAAAGTTCGATGTAAAGTTTGATTGATGTCAAGTTCGATGATTCATTAGCTGCATATAACACCCAGTGCACCATGCGATACGTGCCCTCCTTACTACCCATCACCAGCCTATCCCATTCCCCCACCCCCTTCCCCTCTGAAGCCCCCAGTTTGTTTCTCAGAGTCCATAGTCTCTCATGCTTCATTCCCCCTTCTGATTACCCCCCCTTCTTTATCCCTTTCTTCTCCTGCCAATCTTCCTAGTTCTTATGTTCCATAGATGAGAGAAACCATATAATTGTCTTTCTCTGCTTGACTTATTTCACTTAGCATTATTTTCTCCAGTCCTGCCATGTTGCTTCAAATGTTGTGTAATCATTCCATCTGATGGCTGAGTAATATTCCATTGTATATATGGACCACAGCTTCTTAATCCAGTCATCTGTTGAAGGGCATCTCGGCTCCTTCCACAATTTAGCTATTGTGGACAATGCTGCTATGAACACTGGGGTGCATATGGCCTTTCTCTTCACTACGTGGACTCCCCCAAAAAGCACTACCCCAGAGAACTATCATTAATTGACCTGTGAAAACTTCCTAGAAAAGCTCTCTTTTCAGGGCTTTTCTTTATTTGACCTGATTCAGAGTTCACTCTGGGCAAGCGACCCTCACCCACCCCCTACCCAAAAAAAAAAAAAAAAAAAAAAAAAAAAAAAAAAAAATTAGCATTTGTTTAACGTCACTTTTCCCTCCGGCAGCGATATCAGTTGAGGCTAACAAGACCCTGGCAAAAACACTTAAAGTGAAAAACTGGAAAATTAGATGTCCACGGGGGCTCTGAAAATCTCAGGCATGCTCCTGGAAAGCTAGAACACAGCATATGCAGGGTGGTGCGCTTGCTCAGGAGAGACATAGGAAGGCCTTTTTCTCTTACCTTTGGCTGACTGTGAGCATTGAAGGCATGCCACAGCACAGAGCCCTGTGGCAAAGGCAGAAGACTTACTGGTTCAAGGAAATCTCCGTCCAATCATTACCTAACTACTAAGGTAACCAAGCACAGACTTTAGTGACGTCATATGACAAAGAACACAGACTTTACAAAATTTGACCAGGAAAGTCACAATACAAGCAAATGGCAGCAAGAACAACAATGACAACAAAAGAAAATCTTAAAAGTGGTGAAAATATCCGATCTGCAGAGATCTCACATATTATTTAGCAAGACTTTTTAAATGAAAGTCAAACATGACACATTAGATGAAAAAAATTGAGGTAAATAAGACTTTACTGTGTGACTTTATGTTAACCTGACCATGAGTTAGGCTGGTAGACAGTTTGCTGTATTTGTCGGTTTTAGAGGCTAAGATTTTCTCTGGAGACTTCTAAAAGACAGACTGGTGAATACTGAGAATCACAACTTACAGGAGCAGAAACCCGCAAGCAGAAGACTCCATGAGCAGAAACTTCCATGAGAACCAGTGTTGAGATAGGAAAAGCTGAACTATCCCAATTGATAGTTGCTGAATTGATGAACTACTGGTGCCTAAGTGTGGACAAGTCCGAGAGCTAAAAACTCCAGAGGGATCCAGTCTTGTGGAGGCCCCACACTTTTGTGAGTTTTATCTCTAGGAGCCTTACCAGAATCTCACAGTGATCTCTAAGGGGGAGAAAGCCATTTTGAAATACTGCACAGCATACCGTTCTTCTTAATAAGACATGGTGCACTGGGTGTTACACGCAAGTAATGAATCATCGAACTTTACATAAAAAACCAGGGATGTACTGTATTGTGACTAACATAATATAATAAAAAAATATTTAAAAAAAAAGAAAAGAGAAAAAAAGACTTGACCCAAGAGAAACCATTTGACCATAGCTTAACCTATTAAGGTTTTATCATAGCCTAACTGACCTGAGGGAAGAGAAATACCCAACTCCATCCCCCTCTAATCATCCTCCCACTTAAGGGGGTCAAAAAACTAAGAAGCACTTGTAAAGTTCACAGCTGAGGAGCAAAAGCTCACTGAAAGACCAAGACCTAATCATGGGACTAGAGAACACTTCCCCTCCCCAACACATTACCACCACATTACTAAAGACCTATTTATTCAATTCCTTTTACTCAGTACATCATGTCAGGCTTTCAGTAAAAAACTGCAAAGCATATTAAAGGCAAAAACACAGTTTGGGGGTGCCTGGGTGGCTCAGTCCTTAAGCATCTGCCTTCGGCTCAGGGCATGATCCCATGGTCCTGGGCTTGAGCCCCGCATTGGGATCCACTGGGATCCCTGCTTCTTCCTCTCCCACTCCCCCTGCTTGTGTTCCCTCTCTCACTGGCTGTCTCTCTGTCAAATAAATAAATAAAATCTTTAAAAAAATAAAATAAAATAAAAAATAAAGGCAAAAAACACAGTTTGAAGAGAGAGAGCAAACACCAGGACCAGACTTAGATATGGTAGAGATGCTGGAATTATCTGACCATGAATCTAAATCAACTATGATGAACATGCTAAGGGCACTAATGGAAAAGGTAGACAACCTCCAAGAACACATGGGTAATGTAAGCAGAGAGATGGCAAATCTAAGAAAAACATTAAAAAGAAATGCTAATCTAATGGTTCATTAGACACGTCAAAAAAAAATCTGGAACTACAAAGCAAAGAGAGAAAAAAGACCAAAAAAATGGAACAAAATATCTAAGAACTGTGGGATATCTACAGAATATTTAGCATACATGTACAGAAGAAAGAAAGGAACAGAAGAAATATTTAAACCAATAATGGCAGAATTTCCCCACCCAGCCACATATTCAGAGAGCTCAGAGAACACCGTGATAATTGCCAAGAAAGAAAGAAAGAAAGAAAGAGAAAAAGGAAAAAAGCTACACCTAAGCATATCCTGTTCAAATCGCATAAAATCAAAGATAAGGAAAAAGTCTTGAAAGAAGCCAAAAAAAGAAAACACCTTCCCTGTGGAGTTGTAAAATAAAGATTAATTGACTTTTCTTCAGAAATCACACAAGTAAAAAAAGAGTGGAGTGAAATATTTAAAGTGTTGGGGGGTGTCTTAAAAAACACAGATAGGAGGAGTTAAGATGGTGGCAGAGTATGAGGACCCTGAGCTTGTCTCATCCCTTGATCACAGCTAGACAGTTATCAAATTATTCTGAACACCCAAGAAGTCAATCAGAGATCTGAAAGAACGAAACCTGCACATTTACAGGGAGAAAACTGACCACCTTTTAGAAGGCAGGAGGCACAGAAGTTCACTTGGGGGAGACACTGCTGAGGATACAGTGGAGGAGAGGGAGCCTGCTTATGAGGCGGCACAGTGCAAAATCTGAACTTTAGGTTCACTATTGCAGAGGGTGTGTCTGGATTAAAGTTGCTCACGTGGTGAAGAGGGGCAGAATCCCAGGAGTGACGGGGTGGTCTGGGATCCCCTGGGTCCCAGGAAGAATAGGTGATGCCGCGGTGCTATGCTGTTCCAGGCATAGGAGCCAGGAAGCCAGCAGAGAGCACCAAGTCTTGGTGGCGCCTTTCTGCTATAAACTACAAACTGCCACGGGGTCATGTGACCACTTTCCTGGGAAGGGCAGGCAAGTGTGGCGAGACCCTCCCCCAGAGAAACAGTTCTGGTCAGTGCTGTGGGCATCCCTGAAATTTGGAGTTTTGAAACTTGGTCATGCGTCTGAGATAAAAAGGCTCAAACATTGGGCAGGGTGAACACAATTCAGACGGAAATCGGGGAAACAAATAGGGTGATTGACTGCTTTTCTGTAAGGGCTCACGGAAGAGTAGGAGTTGCAAACTTTCAGCTCTGAGCCTAGTGAACAGGATGTAGCCATTTTCACCCTGCCCAGCAGTGCTGAAAGCCTTCAGGGAACAAAACAGTGCCACCTAGTGGAGGTCAGAGCTGTCTGCATCAAGCCCCGCCCCCCTGTGCCCTGGAGAAGCATTTCCACTGAAAGAAATCACCTAGAGAATCAGTGCAGCAGGCCCCTCCCCCGGAAGACCAGCACAACTAGCTCACACCCAGTTTATTGATTATTGAGTCCTGCAAAGCATCAGTTCTAGGAGAAATAGGATTGAGCTTCCTTTTCACTTCTGTTCTTTATTTCTTTTATTTTTATTGTTTTTCATTTATTTTCTTATATTTTCCAGTTCTTTTTGCTTATTATAATTAATTTTTAAATTTATATATATATGTATATATACTTTTCATATATATATTCTTTGTCTACTCTCATTTTATTTTATTTTTTCATTTTGGGATCTACATTCTTTTAATAAGCCGACCAAAATGCACCCAAGGATTGAGGTTTTTTTCTGGTTTTCTTGTTTTGTGTTTTTGTTTTTCTTGTTATTTTGTTTTTTCCTTTTTCTTTGCTTTTTGCTTTGTTTTTCTTTTTTGTTTTTGCTCTGTTTTCTATTTCTTCTTTTCTGGACAAAATGACAAATGATGAGATGGATGAATATACCCCAAAAGAACGAACACGAGGCAGAGCTCATGGCCAGGGATTTGATCAACACAGATATAAGTAAGATGCCTGAACTGGAATTTAAAACAATTATAAGTATACTAGCTGGTCTTGAAAAAAGCATAGAAGATAAAAAGACAAAAGAACTAAAATCTAGCCGGGCCAAAATTTAAAAATGCTATAACCAAGATGCAAACACAAATGGAGGCCATAAAAATAAGACGGATGAAGCAGAGAAGTGAATCAGTGATACAGAAAATAAAATTGTGGAAAATAATGTCAAAAAGAAGAGGGAAAGAAAGATAATAGACCACAAAGGTAGACTTAGAGAACTCAGCAATTTAGTAAAATGTAATGACATCCGTATCATAGGAGTCCCAGAAGGTAAAGAGAGAGTTAAAGGGGTAGGTTTATTGAAACAAATTATAGCTAAAAATTTCCCTAATCTGCGGAAGGACACAGACATCAAAATCCAAGAAACAGAGAGAACTCCCATTAAATTCAACAAAAGCCAGCCATCACCATGGCATATGATAGTCAAATTCACAAAATACACAGACAAGGAAAGAATCCTGGAAGCAGCAAAAGAGAAAAGGTCTTTAACCTACAAGGGAAGACACTTCAGGTTCACGGTGGATTTGCCCACAGAGACTTGGCTGGCCAGAAAGGAGTAGAAAATATTCAACCTGCCAAATGGGAAAAATACGCAGCCAAGAATTCTTTATCCAGCAAGGCTGTCATACAGAATACAAGGAGAAATAAAGAGTTTCCCAGACAAACAACATCTAAAGAAGTTCATGGTCACTAAACCAGCCCTGCAAGAAATTTTAACGGGGACTCTTTGAGTGGAGGGAAAAAGACCAAAAGGAACAAAGACTAGAAAGAATCAAAGAACATCACCAGAAACACCAACTCTACAGGTAACACAATGGCACTAAATTCATATCTCTCAACAATCACTCTGAATGTAAATGGACTAAATGGGCCAATCAAAAGATATAGGGTATCAGGATGGATAAAACAAAAAACAAAAAACCAAAACAAAACAAAACCAGCAAGATCCATCTGTAAGCTGCCTATAAGAGACTCATTGTAGACCTAAAAACACCTGCAGATTGAAAGTGAGGGGATGGAGAGCCATCTATCATGTTAATAGACGTCAAAAGAAAGCCAGAGTAGCCATACTTATATCAGACAAACTAGATTTTAAACAAAAACTATAACAGGAGATGAAGAAAGGCATTATTTCATAGTTAAAAGGTCTATCCATCAAGAAGATCTGACAATTGTAAAGATTTATGCCCCCAACTTGGGAGCACCCAAATATATAAATCAATTAATAACAAACATAAAGAAACTCATTGATTGCAATACAATAATAGTAGAGGACTTTAACACCCCACTTTCAACAACGGACATATCATCTAAGCAGAAAATCAACAAGGAAACAATGGCTTTGAATTACATACTGGACCAGATGGACTTAACAGATATATTCAGAACATTTTATCCTAAAGCAGCAGAATACACATTCTTGAGTGCACATGGAGCGTTCTCCAGAATAGATCACATACTAAGTCACAAATCCGCTCTCAACAAGTACAAAACAATCAAGATCATACCATGCATATTTTCAGACCACAATGCTATGAAACTTGAAGTCAACCACAAGAAAAAATTTGGAAAGAACTCAAATAAATGGAGGTTAAAGAGCATCCTACTAAAGAATGAGTGGGTTAACCAGGAAATTAAAGAAGAATTTTAAAAATGTATAGAAGCAAATGAAAATGAAAGCACAACAGCCCCAAACCTTTGGGATACAGCAAAAGCAGTTCTAAGAGGGATGTATATTGCAATACAGGCCTACCCCAAGAAACAGGAAAAGTCTCAAATATACAACCTAAGCTTACACCTAAAGAAGCTAGAAAAGGAAGAGCAAATAAAGCCTAAAGCAGGAGAAGGGAAATAATAAAGATAAGACCAGAAATAAATGATACTGAAACAAACAGACGAACAAAAACCAGTGGGATGGATTAGTGAAACTAAGAGCTGGTTCTTCAAAAGAATTAATAAAATTGATAAACCCCTAGCTAGACTTATTAAAAAGAAAAGAGAAAGGACCCAAATAGGTAAAATCACAAATGAAAGAGGAAAGAACACAGCCAACACCACAGAAATACAATTCTAAGAGAATGCTATGAAAAATTATATGCCGGGGCGCCTGGGTGGCACAGCGGTTAAGCGTCTGCCTTCGGCTCAGGGCGTGATCCCAGCGTTATGGGATTGAGTCCCACATCAGGCTCCTCCGCTTTGAGCCTGCTTCTTCCTCTCCCACTCCCCTGCTTGTGTTCTCTCTCTCACTGGCTGTCTCTATCTCTGTTGAATAAATAAATAAAATCTTTAAAAAAAAATTATATGCCAACAAACTGGGCAACCTGGAAGAAATGGACAACTTACTAGAAAATTACAAACTACCAAAACTGGAACAGGAAGAAACAGAAAATTTGAACAGACCTGTAACCAGCAAAGAAATTGAATCAATAATGAAAAATCTCCTAACAAACAAAAGTCCTGGGCCAGATGTCTTCCCAGGGGAATTCTACGAGGCATTTAAAGAAAAGTTAATACCTATTCTCCTCAAACTGTTCCAAAAAATAGAAATGGAAGGAAAACTTACAAACTCATTCTAAAAGCCAACATTACCTTGATTGGAAAACCAGACAAAGACCCCACTAAAAAGGAGAATTACAAGCCAATATCCCGGATGAACATGGATGCAAAAATCCTCAATAAAATGTTAGCAAATCAAATTCAACAGTACATTAAAAGGATCGTTCACCGCAATCAAGTGAGATTTATTCCTGGAGTGCAAGTGTGGCTCAATATTCCCAAATCAATCAGTGCGATACACCATATTAATAAAGGATGAGAACCATATGATCCTGTCAACAGATGCAGAAAAATCATTCAACAAAATACAGCATCCATTCACGATGAAAACCCTCAACGAAGTAGAAATGGAATATACCTCAACATCATAAAGGCCATATGAGAAAGATCTACAGCTTATATCATCCTGAATGGGGAGAAACTGAGAGCGTTTCCCCTATGGTCAGGATCAAGACAAGGATGTCTATTCTCATCATTGTTATTTAACATTGTACTGGAAGTCTTAGCCTCAACAATCAGAGAACAAAAAAAGAAATAAAAGGCATCCAAGTTGGCAAGGAAAAAGCCAAACTTTCACTATTCTCAGATGACATGATACTCTATGTAGAAAACCTAAAAGACTTGACCAAAAAATTGCTAAAACTCAGGCATGAATTCAGCAAAGTCACGGAACATAAAATCAATGTGCAGAAATCTGTTGCATTTCTATACACCAATAACAAAATACCAGAAAAAGAAGGCAAGGAACTGATCCCATTTGCAATTGTACCAAAAACAATAAGATACCTAGGAATAAATCTAACTAAAGAAAAGATCTATACTCTGAAAACCAAAGAACATTTATGAAAGAGATTGCAGAGGACACAAAGAAATGGAGAAATATTCCATGCTCATTGATTGGAAGAATAAACATTGTTAAAATATATATACTACCCAAAGCAATCTACATATTTAATGCAATCTCCATCAAAATACTACCAGAATTTTTCACAGAGATAGAACAACAATCCTAAAATTTGCATGAAACCACAAAAGATCCCAATAGCCAAAGCAATTCTGAAAAGGAAAAACAAAACTGTAGGCGTCACGATTCCAGATTTCAAGCTCTATTACAAAGCTGTAATCATCAAGACAGCATGGTACTGGCACGAAAACAGACACATAGATCGATGGAACAGAATAGAGAGCCCAGAAATGTACCCACAACTATATGGTCAACTGATCTTCAACAAAGCAGGAAAGAATATCCAATGGAAAAAACACAGTCTCTTCAACAAATGGTGTTGGGAAAACTGGACAGCAACATGCAGAAGAATGAAACTGGACTACTTTCTTACACCATACACAAAAATAAATTCAAATGGATGAAAGACCTAAATGTGAGACAGAAAACCATCAAAATCCTAGAGGAGAACACAGGCAGAAACCTCTTTGATTTCAGCTGCAGCTGCTTCTTACTAGACATGTCACCACAGGCAAAGGAAATGAAACAAAAGCAAAAATGAACCATTGGGACTTCATCAAGATAAAAAGCTTCTACACAGCAAAGGAAACAATCAACAAAACTAAAAGGCAGCCTATAAATGGAGAAGGTACTTGCAAATGACATATCTGATAAAGGGTTAGTATCCAAAATCTACAAAGAACTTACCAAACTCAACACTCAAAAACCAAATAATCCAGTTAAGACATGGGCAGAAGGCATTTTTCCAAAGACATCCAGATGGCCAACAGACACATGAAAAGATGCTCAACATCACTCATCATCAGGGAAACACAAATCAAAACTACGGTGAGATACCATCTTACACCTGTCATTATAGCTAAAATCAGCAACATAAGAAACAACAGGTGTTGGCAAGGATGGGGAGAAAGAGGAACCCTCTTACACTTTTAGTGGGAATGCAAACTGGGGCAGCCACTCTGGAGAACAATATGGAGTTCCTCAAAATGTTAAAATTGCAACTACCCTGCAATCTGGCAATTGCACTACTAGGTGTTTACTTAAAGGATACAAAAATACAGATTCAAAGGGACACATGTACCCCAGTGTTTATAACAGCATTATCTACAATAGCCAAACTATGGAGAGAGCCCAAATGTCCATTGAGTGATGAATGGATAAAGAAGAGGTGGTATAGATATACAACGGAATATTACTCAGCCATCAAAAAATGAACTCTTGCCATTTGAAATGACATGGATGGAGCTAGAGAGTATTATGTTAAGTGAAATAAGTCAGAGAAAGACAGATACCATATAATCTCACTCATATGTGGAATTTAAGAAAGAAAACAGGTGAACATATGGGAAGGGGGAAAAGAAAAAAATGAGAGAGGAAAAGAGGCCACAAGAGACACTTAATGATAGAGAACAAACTGAGGGTTGATGGAGGGAGATGGGTGGGGGATGGGCTAGATGGGTGATGGGCTTTAAGGAAGACACTTGTTGTGATGAGCCCTGGGTGTTGTTTGTAAGTGATGAATCACTAAATTCTACTCCTGAAACCAGCATTGCACTGTATGTTGATTACCTAAAATTTAAATTAAAAAAAAAAGATTAAAAAGATAATAAGTAAAGTGTTGGGGGCTGGGGGAATAAAGACAAAAAAGTTTTTTAGGAAATATTTAAAGTGTTGAGAGAAAAACCAACCTAAAATTCTATATCCTATGAAATTATCATTCAAAAGTGAGAGAAATAAAGACTTTTTCAGACAAACAAAACTTGAGTTTGTAGCCAGTAAACCTACCTTGCAAGAAATGTTAAAAGAGCTTCTACAGAAAGAAAAAAAAAAAAAGTACCATATCAGTAACTCGGATCTACATAAAGAAATAGCTTTTGAGAAGAAGTAAGTGAAGGTGAAATTAAAATTTTGGTTTTACCATTCTTAATTTATCTAACAAATGATAGTTTGTCCAAAATAATAATAGCTACAATGGAGTCGACAGTTATAACTTATGCATAAGTGAGGTGAAACAGCAATGATACAGGGGAGGTGAGGGAGGAATTAGAAATAGTTTGTTATTATAAAGTACTTGGATTACCCATGAAGTGGTATAGTGTTATTTGAATATGGACTTGGATTTGTTGCAAATGTATATTACAATTCTAGGGCAACAACTAAAAAAAAAAATAAAATGCAAGTACAATTGCTATGCTAAGAAAAGAAAAATGGAACATATAAAATGCCTAATTAAAACTAGGAAAGGTAGAAAAAGAAAGGAAGACAAAACTGGAAACAAGGAACAAGGGCAGAAAACAGTAACAAATGTGGTAGACATTAATCCAGTAATCATTTTAGGGTCAGTAGTCTGAATACACCAATTGAAAGATTATCAGAGTGCATCAAAACACAAGACCAACTATAATGTATCTTCAAGTAATCTACTTGAAATATAAAGACACATATAGACTAAAAGTAAAGGTATAAATGTATACCATGCTAACAGGAATCAAAAGAAAGCTGAAGTAGCTATGTTAATTTCAGACAGAGCCGACTTCAAAGTTAAGAAAGTTATCAAGGATAGAGAGGGGCATTGCATAATGATAAAGTGGTCAGTTATCCAGGAAGACATTATAATCCTTAATGTGTATGCGCCTAACAACAGAAAATCAAAATTTCAGGTACAAACTGATACAACTGCAAGGAGAAATAGATGAATCCACTCGTTAGCTGAAGAATTCAACACCCTTGTATCAGAAATGGACAGATCCAACAGCAGAAAATCCATAAGGACGTAGTTGAATTCAAAAACACCATCAATCAACTGAACACAATGGACGTCTACAGACAAATTCATTCACCAACAGCAGATCATACATTTTTCTCAAGCTCACTTTGAAACTTCACCAAGATAGACCGCACTCTGAGCCATAAAACACACCTTAACAAATTTAAAAGAATAGAAATCATACAGTGTATGCTCTCAATCCAGCACAATGTCTAAAATAAAAAGGATGGGCTATAACAAGTGTTGGCAAGAATGTGGAGGTTTTGGGACCCTTCTTTCTTGCTGGTGGGAATGTAAAATGGTGCAGTCACTTTGGAAAACAGTTTGGCAGTTCCTCAAAATGTTAAACATAGAGTTACCATATGACCTTGTAAATCTACTCTTCAGTTTATACCCAAGATAACCGAAACATATGTCTACACAAAAACTTGTTCATGAATATTCACAGCAGCCTTATTTATAATAGGCAAAAAGCGAAAACAATACAAGTGTCCTCCACCTGGTAAACAAATAAACAAAACGTGATACATCCAAACAAAATGTCATATATCCATACAATGGAACATTATTTGGCAACAAAAAGGAATGACACACTATTACAGGCTATGAAATGCATGAACCTTGAAAACATTATGCTAAGTGAAAGAAAACAGTCACATACATATTGTATGATTCCATTTATATGAAATAGACAACCCTATCAAGACAGAAAAATAGGTTAGTAGTTACAAAAGGCTGGAGGAAAGGGGAAAGGGAAGAGATTTTTAATAAGCATGAGTTTTTTTGCAGGGTCGGGGGATGAAAATGTTCTGGAATTAGTTTGCAAAATTCTGTAAATATACTAAAAGTCACTGAATTGTACACTTCACTTTTTTTTATTTGTTCATGAGAGACAGAGAGGTAGAGACAGAGAGAGAAGCAGGCTCTCTGCTCTGCAGGAGCCCAATGGGGGGCTCGATCCCAGGACCCCGGGATCACGACCTGAGCCAAAGACTAACGCTTAACCAATTGAGCCACCCGGGTGCCCCTGAATTGTACACTTAAAATGTGCAATTTTTTGGCACAGGAATTATATCTCAATAAAGCCATTATAACAAAAACACAATATACTACTGAATGAGCATGGTTTCTGGAAAATTTACACTAATCTATGTGACCACAATATACAGAATTATTGTACTGCTGTCATATAGATTTCAAAGCTGACCAAGAGATTTTGCCAGTATTCAGGTCCAAGGAATGGAAACCATATCCGCTAAGGTACCAATGCACTGAGGAATTGTTATGAATGGTTCATTTCAATGGCCTAACAGAACTAACAGAAATAGCTTTGAAAGGTGTTATGCACTGAATTGTGTTGCCCCAAAATTCATATATTGAAATCCAAATTCCTAGTACCCAGATACTGACTGTATTTGGAGACAGGGCCTTTAAAGAGGTAATTAAATGAAAGGAGGTCATTAGAGTAGGTCCTAATCCAATATGACCCGTTTCCTTAACAGTGACGAGATAGCATACAGGCACAGGAGGAAGGGTCACATGAAGGCACAGGGAAAGACCATCTGCCAGCCAAGGAGAGACCTTCAGAAGAAACCAACCAACCAATATCTTGATCTTGGACTTCTATCTTCCAGAATGCAGAAAAAATTAATTTTTGTCCTTTAAGCCACAGAGTCTGTGGTATTTATTATGGCAGCCCTAGCAAACTAGCTCAGAAAGGAAAGAGTTAGAATGGTCTTTGCGTCTGCCATCAAGAAAATTAGCAAAGTTCCGTACTTTAAGATGTAAAGTCTAAGACGTTATCAATAGCAAAGGAGCCATGTGTTTTTCCAGTTGATAGCTTGGTTTCGTCTGCCCCATTGCCTATAGCGTTGATCTTGCTTTCTTGGCCTTTAGTCTAAAGGACCCTTAAAGAATCCCTGTTACCCAACAATTAAGGGGAATTCTGCCTAAGAGGATAAACTCCCCTTCCAGCAATAGCTGGAACATCAATTAGTGAAAGGGAAGCAGAATGGCCCGTGTCACGGAACTTTGTCATTGCAATGCCATTACCAGATGACCTTCTTTTTTAAGTTTTTTGAAATCATTCTCACTGCAGAATGTCTCTGAAGCCAGTTCCTGGAATTGTTCATCCCACCTGCATACAACTGCTTCCCCTGTGGGGGAGGAAAGAGTTAGCATGTAGGTGGCCCTCCCGAGCTCCAGCCGTGCAGGGGAGCCAAGTCAGAGCGAGCCAGCCGTGCGGTTGAAGTTGGCAGGGTAGGTAGGCAAGGGGGTCCGGGTTGTGCAATGCTTTCTAATTCCTGTTAGTTTTTGTCCTTAATCTTAAGAACATTGAAATCAACAGCATAAATTGACAACCATGTTAACTACTTACACATTTCTTTAAAACACTTTGCAAATTCCTACCTGATTTTACATTCACAGTTACCTTATTAAATGGCTAAAGCAGGCAAGGATCCATTTTATGGTCCTGAGACCCAGAGAAGCTGTCACACATTATCAGAATTTGAGTTTAAGATAAAGTGAAATTTCATGACTTAAAGCTAATGTCAGAAATATACGATTTATAAAAACTACTTAAAATGGCCCGTTGATTTTACATTATTTATAAGTAGATACCATTTGTAAGTTTGGGGTCTCCAGGTGTTAGTAATTGAAACTAATTTGTAATCCATTTGTCACATTCTCTTTTTTTTTTTAAGATTTTATTTATTTATTCGACAGAGAGACAGCCAGCAAGAGAGGGAACACAAGCAGGGGGAGTGGGAGAGGAAGAAGCAGGCTCCCAGCGGAG
Organism: Ailuropoda melanoleuca; assembly: GCF_002007445.2. Classification (NCBI taxonomy): domain Eukaryota; kingdom Metazoa; phylum Chordata; class Mammalia; order Carnivora; family Ursidae; genus Ailuropoda; species Ailuropoda melanoleuca. The sequence goes on along the minus strand of NC_048221.1, from coordinate 33,496,569 downwards.
GAGCCCGATGTGGGGCTCGATCCCATAACGCCGGGATCACGCCCTGAGCCAAAGGCAGACACTTAACTGCTGTGCCACCCAGGCACCCCTGTCATATTCTTTTTAAATGAATAATTTTAGCAGCCAAGAAATACTTGATTCTTCCAAGAATGTTTAGAGATACCCCCTAAAAATTTGTGTTTTACATTATAAAGTCAGTTATGTAGGAACATTTTGAGACTTCCATTTAGTTGACCTTTTAGTGTTGTTTGTGGTTGTCAGTAATGTTATTAAAAAAATCAAGATACCATATTTATTCACATAATTCTTCTTCTTTGGATACTTCTGTATTTTAAGGTGAAAATGTAAAGTCCTTTTCACAGATGCTTATGCTTCCTGCTTAAAATATAAATGCTATGTCCATGTTTTGCTCCTTATGTTACTGCCCCCCACACACACAAAGATAAAAATGAAAGGATTATATTCATGCTTATCTCCCACTTGAACAGGAGAGAAGAGAAAAACATTTAGCCCTCTCTTGCACTGCTGGTGCTCACAGCATTTCTTTCTCCTCCCCAGGCAGGGTAGGAGTAACGAGTTATCACTTCCCTCAGGGAATCTCCAACCCATGGGGATATATTGAGAGTCTACAAATGAGGCTGGGAACGACTTGCTCCTTACCCAAGCCAGACATATGTGAGGCGTCAATCTAGAACTTGAAATGGAAAGAAATCTTAATGGAAATATCACCTTGCTGTCAGCTGTAAATCCCCTCCCTCCACCTTCTTTTGTCTGTATCACTGCAGCCTTTAAAAAGTCTTGGGCTCCCAGTGGTACTTTTTAAGCAATGTGTTTATGTATGGAAGGAAGAGAGAGGATAGGAGATTTAGAATCCAATTAACTTTGCACCTGAGGATTGCTGGATAACTGTGAACAAGTCATTCCACGCTGGTAAACCAAATAAGAATACTTAAGATTAATGAAGAACGTAAAAGGTGACGGTGGACTAGACGCCAGGCACTATGATAATTTTTCCTTTCCTGTATCGTATTTACAATAGAAAGCATTGTGAGTATACTTCATACCCTGGAGTGGTGCAGTGCACAGGCTATACAACCAAATATGACAACTCTGGTTAGACATATACGGGTTAGAGAATTACATGGGTGAGATTCATATGAAGTGCAAGGATATTTAACTTTTTCCAAATTAACTGACTTCAAAAACTCTTAGGACTCTCTAGGAAAGATATTAGAAGTTGCATTAATTAATTATTAGTATCTAAAACTGCTTCGATCCAGATATATATCCTATGATTTTGGAGGTAAATTTCAAAATTATAAACCCTAGTGAATGAAGCAGTCACCTGCAATGACTACTGACATATAACCAAGGATATTCCCCAAAATGCTGGCAATAGGACCTAACAGAAAGAAATTTTAATTCAAATATTGTGACCTAATTGTGCTCAGTAACGAAAATGCCGTTAAAAGTAATTTGTAGAGACTTCCACTTCTATAAAGATAGTTGTCTCTGTTCCTCCTGCTAGGCACATCCGAAATCCCTGGACATAATATATAAAATAGACAGAAGAAGAGTCTGAAAAGTAGAGAGAAAAGGGCAGACAGTTTAAAGACCTCAAACCTAAGGAATGCCAAAATGACTTTAATTGAAAACCACTAGCTATACAAAAGACCAAATAAATCCCAACTTGAACAAAAAAAGACAATCAACACATGCCAACACCAAGATGACACAGATGTTAGAATTATCAGATAAGGATTTTAAAGCAGCCATCATGAAAACGTTTCTGAGAAATTACAAACACACTTGAAACAGATGAAACAATGGAAAGTTTCAGCAAAGAAACAAAGTGTTAGCAAAAGAACTGTGATCTAAATCTTATACCTTCTACAAAAAGTAAGTCAAAACAGATCATGGATTGAAGCATGAAATCTAAAACTACAGAAGATATTTCATATAAGAGAAAATCTTCATGATCTAGGGGTAGGCAAAGATTTCTTGGACTTGACACCAAAAGCATGATTCCTAAAGAAAAATAATCAGTAAATTTGGCTCCATCAAAGTTAAATTTAAAACCTTTGCTCTGTGAAAGACTCTGTGAAGGAGATGAAAAGACAAGCTACAGATTTAAAGATGTCTGAGAAAGACCTTATTTAAATCTGACAAAGATCTAAAATATACCAAGAACTCTCATAATTCAACAGTAAAACAAAACAAAACCCAAACAATCTTCTTAGAAAATGACAAAAGACAGCCCGGAAGAGGGTGTCTGGAAGGCGAATAAACACATGGGAAGATGCTCAGCATCGTGAGCTCTGGTAGACAGAATAATGCCCATTATCCTGATCTCCAGAACCTGGACATATGTTGTCTTGTATTCAAAAGGAACATTGCAGATGTGATTAAGTTATTAAGGGTCTTGAGATAGGATCGCCCTGCATTATGCAGGCGGGTCTGATGTAATCACAACGGAAGGAGGAGGCAGGATCAGAGAAGAGAGAAGATGCCATGATATGATACGAAAACAGAGGAAAGGACCAAAAAGGACCCGAGCCAAGGAATATAGGCAGTCCCTAGAAGTTGGAAAAAGGAAAGAAACGGATTCTCCCCTACAGCCTCCAGAAGTAACATAGCCCTGCAGACACATTTTAGATTTCTGACCTCCCCCGACAAGTTGCAAGATAATAAATCTGTTTTTTTTTTAAAGATTTTATTTATTCATTCATTCGACAGAGATAGAGACAGCCAGCGAGAGAGGGAACACAAGCAGGGAGTGGGAGAGGAAGAAGCAGGCTCATAGCAGAAGAGGCCTGATGTGGGGCTCGATCCCAAAATGCCGGGATCACGCCCTGAGCCGAAGGCAGACGCTTAACCGCTGTGCCACCCAGGTGCCCCTTAAATCTGTTTTTTAAGGCACTAAGTTTGTCATAATTTGTTATAGCAACCATAGGAAAATAACACAACTAGCCATTAGAGAAATGCAAGTTAATACCACAGTGAGCTCTTACTCTGTACCTATGAGAACAGATAAAATTTGAAGAATAATGACAATCCAGGTGAAGAGACACAGGAAATGAATCACCCATACGTTGCTAGTAGTAATGTAAATGATACAGCTTCTCTGCAAAATTATTGGGCAGTGTCTTAAAAAACTAATCATGCATTTACCATATGATCCAAGTAGTTAAGCTCCTGGGTATTTATCCCAGACAAATTAAAACTTATGTCCATCCAAAAACCTGTACATGAGTGTTCGCAGCACTTTTAATTGTAAAAGCCAAAACCTGGAAATAATAGAAAAGCTCCTCAGGAAATGAAGGGTTAAACTATGGTAGAGCAATACTATAGACTACTACTCAGCAAGAAAAGGGTACAAGCTATGGATACACTCAACAACTTGCTTGGATCAAGGGCCTTATGCTCAGTAAACAAAGCCAATCTTGTGCTGTATTATTCCCTTTACATAACATTCTCAAAATGACATAATTATAGAGATGGAAAGAGGATTAGTGATAGCCAGGGATTAAGGATAATGGGCAGTTGGGGGTGGGTGTGACTATAAAGATATGGCATGAGGGAAATCTTTGTGGTGATGGAATTGTTATGCATGTTGATTACGGTGATGGTTACACAAATCTATGCCTGTAATAAAATGACAGACCTATACACACCAAGTCAAGTTACTGATTTGAAAGTGTAGTATAATTCTGTAAGACATAACCACTGAGGAAAAACAGGTGAAGAATACCTGAACCTTTTCGTGTTCTCTTTGCAACTCCATGTGAATTTATAATTAATATTTTTAAGTTAAAAAAAAATAGTGGCAAAAGATAGAAAGGGGCCAACTGATATCTTTACAAAAGAGAAAGATAAAAGTGTAATTAATTGTGATGCTTTGTTTAGGAAAATTAAGATGCAGGTATTATAGAGAGAAGGCTTTTCTAATTCTTATTTTTCATAGCATTTCTCCATTTTCCCCCCAATTTGAAATATATCATGCATACAAAAGAATACAGAAAATGCATCTGGGGGGCACCTGGGTGGCTCAGTCGGTTAAGCATCTGCCTTCAGCTCAGGTCATGATCCCAGGGTACTGAGATGGAACCCTGCATTGGGTTCCCTGCTCAGTGGGGAGCCTGCTTCTCCCTCTCCCTCTGCCTGCTGCTCCCCCTGCTTGTGCTCTCTTTCGCCTTCTCTCTCTCTCTGTCAAATAAATAAATAAAATCTTTAACAAAAAAATGCATATGTACAGATCACTCAAGATGGTGAACCTGCCAATGCCTTCCAAGGTCCCTGTATGTGACTGTTAGTTAATACAACGCCCGTCTGCTGCCAGAGATAACCACCATTCTGGCTTTTGTGATCATCATTCCTCTGCTTTAAAAGTTTCCTTTCTATGTGTGTATCTCGAAAGCTAGGTTGTTTAGCATTATCTGTTTTGAGCTTTATCTAAATGGAAACATACTGCTTGGATTCCTCTGTGAGTTATTTCTTTTCCTACCATTATGTCTTTGAGGTTTATCTTTGATGAATATGGCTGTATTTAATTCACTTTCAATACTAAATAGTATTCTCTGAATGGCATGACCACAGGTGAACGTTCTGGTTTGCTGATGGATGTTAGGCTCCACCTCTTTTTCTCCTTTCCTCTCAGGAGCCAGTCTCACTAGAGGGAATGTGCCTTCAGTTGTTCTCTGCCAGGTCCAGGTGGGACTGAGCCTAGATCAGTGACTCTAATAGTGGATCGCTGTGTTAGGAAAGCCACTAGCTTGAGTGTTTACCATGTCTTGGACACCGCCGTAGAGGCTCACTCGTTTAACCTTCAAGATCAATTTTAGAATCATTTTGTCAAGTGAAAAAATTGATTGTGTTAACATATTAATGTGGTGATAATAATTATCCTTCTGATACTTATTCTTCCTCTATAAAAACATGTGATGTCTGCTTTTTCTTAATGTATACTAGTTGATTCTTTTAACCAGTAGGGTATTTTTCCCATGTATTTTATTAATATTGCCATTTTCCCCAAGGTAATGTTTTTTATCTTAATGAGAGGGAGATGTGTGTATATGTGTATGCATAATATATCTTTTTTCAATTATATATATATATATTTTAAAGATTTTATTTATTTGACAGAGAGAGATGGCGAGAAAGGAAACCCAAGTAAGAGGAGTGTGAGAGGGAGAAGCAAGCTTCCTGCCAAGCAGGGAGCCCGATGCAGGGCTTGATCCTAGAACTCTGGGATCATGACCTGAGCCAAAGGCAGATGCTTAACGGCTGAGCCACCAGGCACCCCTTCAGTTATATTTTTTGATTGATGTGTTGAAGAGCTACTAAGACATATATTATATGTACATACATGTGTATATGTATATATCATATGTAAAAAATACATATTTTATATGTAAATATATGCATATTTTATAGAAAGATTAGACATATATAATTGGAGATATATGTATCTCCAATTACTTTTATACTCTTACTTTAAGAGATTTTCAATTGATTCTGTTGGAGTTTTTTTTAATAAAAAAAAATCACCTGCAAATAATAATGATCATTTGTTCTATTTTACCCCATATATGGAACTTTTTTCTGGGTTTTTTTTGGGGGGTGAGCACTCTTCTAGAATTTCAAGAACAATGCTAAATATAGAATTCTGGTTTTATTTCTAATTTAACACAAATGCATCTAGCATTTCATCCTTATGTATGGCATTTGATATAGATTTGAGATAGAAATTTGTTGATTTATTAAGGATAATTTGTTTGAATATTAGTTTTAAAGAGATATTAATTTCGTAAAATGCCCATTTAAACCTAAAGAGACTGCCTCATGGTTTTTCTTATTTGATCTATTGATGAGTTAATATACTGATACCATATGATGAATTCTTTTAATATATTGGTTAATTCTATTGTTAGTTACTTCTTAATGCCAATTATACCATAAGTGAGACAGATGTATAGAATAAACTTAGTGCTATCTTTGACACATGTAGGTTTCAAAATTTGTTAAATTTGGAAAATGACCTAGGCAGTTTTCCACATTTCTCTGTGGCCCAAGTTAGTTTATAATGGACAAGAATTATCTGTTGCTTTAATATTAAGGAATTCATTTATATTATTTAGAGCAAGAGCCTGTGATAACTTCCATAATTTGTCCCTTGGTAATGTTTTGTTCATGTCTTATTTCTTCTTGAGTCAAGATTTTATATATTTGTTTTCAGAAAAAATATTCGTATTATAATGTTTTCAAATACATTACACCAATTTGCGTAGTATCCTCTGTTCATTTTCAGTTCTGTTTTCTCTGTGGTTACATCTTTTTTCTTCACAATTTCACTTCCCAAGTTTTCTTCTTATGTTCTTAGATTATTTTTTTAGAAATTTGTTCATTTTCTTGATTTTTACAAAGAACGAGTTTTTAAATCATTAACATCTACAGTCATTGTTATCATTCCCTCCAGCTACTTGCCTCACGTTTTAAAGTAGTTGTTCTGAATTCATTCTTACATTAAATGCATCAAAGACAATGAATTTTTGTCTAAGGAACATATTGACTGCATTCCGTAAGTCCTACTATGTAATATTCCATTTTTTTATTTTAAAAATCAGTTATTTAATTTTTAAAATATCTTCTTGTATCAATAGTTATTTTGGGGAATAAGTTTTTTTTGGTTTTGGAATTTGTGGCTTTGAACTCATTAATTTATCTTTAAGATGAATAGCTACCATTTTGTTAGTTATGAAATTACTAAAATATTATACCATCTATATAAAATATTTAGATACAGTTTATGTAGCAAATATATACAGATACGGACGGGAAAGATACAAACCATCCTCAAGAAAGAGGTTGCCTCTGGAGAGAGAAACATGGAAAGGGCGAGGTCCAGAGGAATTGGAAAGGGGGGTTTCAAACTTACTTGTAGAATTTTATTTCTTTAAAAATTATTGCTGAAGTGGGGCACCTGGGTGGCTCAGTCAGTTAAGCATCTGCCTTCAGCTCAGGTCATGATTACAGAGTCCCAGGATCAAGCCCTGCATCGGGCTTCCTGCTCAGTGGAGAGTCGGCTTCTCCTCCCTCTCTCCCCGCTCTTGTACTCTCTCTCATTCTCTCTTTCTCTCTCTCTCAAACAAATAAATCTTTTTTAAAGAATGAAAAAATAAAAATAATTGCTGAAGTAAGCATGACAAAAGTTAACATCTACCCATTCTGGGTCATAGACACCCGATATATACCATATTATTCTATGCACTTTTCTGCTCATCTTAATAATTTCATTAAATAAAACTTACTTTTCACTGAACATTATATTTTGATACATATAAGACAAATGTATTCATTTTAGCTACCATATAGAATTCTGTCACTTATGTGTCCATTCCCCTAGTTGTTTTCATTGCTGTAATGACTCTCCTCATATGTTCTTTATGTGCATATGCAAGAGCTAAGTTATATACCTGAAAATGGGAATGCTTATCTTCAACTTTACTAATTATTACCAAATTTACTTTCTCAAGTGGTTGTATTAATTTCCACTTCTTCTGAGAGTTGATCAAAATTCCCTCTCTCACCTTATGTTGGCTAACACCTGGTATGAATCAACTATTAAATTTTAGAGGCTGAAATATTGTCATTATAGTTTTAATTTGTATTCTCCAAATTCCCAGTGAGGTTGAGCATCTTTTTTTCTTTTTTTAAGATTTTATTTACTTATTTGACAGAGATAGAGACAGCCAGTGAGAGAGGGAACACAAGCAGGGGGAGTGGGAGAGGAAGAAGCAGGCTCATAGCAGAGGAGCCTGACGTGGGGCTCGATCCCATAACGCCGGGATCACGCCCTGAGCTGAAGGCAGACGCTTAACAGCTGTGCCACCCAGGCGCCCCATGAGCATCTTTTAACATGTTTATTGGGTTTTCATATTGGAGATTTACCTATTCATATCTCTTTCCCCTCTTTCTATTATGTTGTCTTCTTACTGTTTTGGAAGAATTATGTATAGGTTCTGGATAGTGATGCTTTTTCTGTTAAAATCTTGCAAATATCTTCTCCCCATGTGTCATTGTCTTTTAACTTTGTTTACAGTTGTTTTTTATATACAAGTTGTTATTTTTATGTAGTCAAATCTACCAATCTTTTCTCTTATAATCTGGCTCTTTATGCGTCCATATCATAAAAATATGCCCCTAACTTCTAAGTTTTGCTTTTCATACTTAGGTCTTTGATCCACTGGGAAAAAAAAAAAGTTTTTGTATGTTGTATGTAGCAAAATGAGGAAGAAAGAATGGGTAAAATGATTAGACCTCCATATTACCTATGAAAGATGGGAGAAACGAGGCACAGCCTAGTTACCTTAGCTTTGGAGAGCATATCTGATGAATCATGTTAAGTTATCCCTCAAAATGTTATTGCCAGTATCACCTGCTCTACTTACTTAAGAGCTTTCCAGTGTATGTGAATTATTTTTTTCTGAAAGCTGGAATATATGGCAAAGCACTTTGTTTTTCCTACATGATAGACAAGGTGGGGGCTAGTAAACACAAAGAAATAAATCAAACTCTTTCAAGGCTGCCACTTCGCTTCAATCACTGGGGTGCTGCACTAACACTGGAAAAATCGATCAGCAAAGAAAGAATGAGAAACATAAATTTGTTGTCTTTTGAGTCAGATAATCATAGTTTAATTACCATTTACTTCAGTTTAGTGTAGCTTTACTGTTTGTGAGCAATGTACATTTCTAGGATGACAGACACATTCAAACATATATGGGTAAGTACATCCTAAAAACAAAAAAAAAAGTAATTATCCAGCTTTTCTCACTTGTATTAATAGACCCTCTTCCAATCCCTCACTAGGTCAGCAGTAAACAGGGATTCGCTTTCTAGTAGAGCTTTTCATTATGACTTGGTGAAAAATGGAGTTCCTACAGTCCTGAGAATCTGCTAACACAACCTTTTCCCATATCTGGGCAGGTGGGTGGATTTATTTAATAGATACTGTATAAGCATTTTCTGTCTAGCTAAAATACATCTGAGCAAGAAGGCTAAACTTGACGGCGGCATCTGCTTGCCTAGAGAATCCTTTAGCTGGGTTCCGCTCTGTGACACAGTAGGTGTCCTCCCTGCTCCTCACCAGTAGGTCCCCTGAACTACCTTCCTGAAGTTCTTTCTGTCTTTCCCTGGTACTAATCACTATGCCCCATCAGGAACCTTGCATGGCCACTAAAATACAGCAGCATAAAGAATACAACATGGTACCTAAACTCAAAAATAATGTATTGACCCTTTAAAAATTCGGGACATCTGGGTGCCTCAGTCAGTTAAGTGTCTGCCTTCAGCTCAGGTCATGATCGCAGAGGGCAGAGGGGAGAGTGCCACCACTGAGCCCTTGGTCAGACTCCCTTCTCCCTCTGCCCCTCCCCCCACCTGTGCCCTCCCTGTCTCTCTCAAATAAATAAATAAAATCTTTTTTGAAAAAAAATTTGTTAAGGGGTAGATCTCATGTATTCTTACCACAATAAAATAGTTTTTAAAAAAAGATTTCTCGGGGCACCTGGGTGGTGCAGTTGTTAAGCGTCTGCCTTCAGCCCAGGGTGTGATCCCAGCGTTATGGGATCGAGCCCCACATCAGGCTCCTCCACTGGGAGCCTGCTTCTTCCTCTCCCACTCCCCCTGCTTGTGTTCCCTCTCTCACTGGCTGTCTCTATCTCTGCTAAATAAATAAATAAATAAAATCTTTTAAAAAAATAAATAAAAAAAGATTTCTATTCCTTAGTACTTCACAAATCAACATAAGGACAAAACGTGTAGAAGATGGGAGAGGGTGCATACAGCTCACACATCTAACTAGCAGAAGCCAGAGCTGTGATACTAGTTTTCACAGATTGCTTGATAAATTATCATCATGAAGAAAATGTCACTAAAAGTCAAGATTCAAGAATGGCTAGAATCATTAACATGGACGCTTTAGAAGAAAGTGGCTAGTTTTGCATGTCCACGTTTGACGAGGAGATGGGAACCAGAGTTTATCACTCTCCTAAAATAGAACAACAGGAAGGAGAACACACTGAGCTATGAAGACGATACGTTTTTTAGTGGGTTTCATTTCACGCTAGCTGACACACAAAGTGGAAGTTGTAATTGGGTTGTAACTATGGACTCTGTTAATTTTCCTCTTTAAGTCAGACCAGGAACGTGAAGGATACACATCAGGGTTTTCTATGCTTCTGACTGGATTGCCATCCTGCTGAGAAAAGTTAGGACGTTCTATCTTTTATCAGTAGTTATTGCAGTTCACGACATCTTAAGTAAAATACCTTTAGTTGATACAGACGAGAGGTAACGTTAAAGGCCACGCCAGAAAAACACTGTGAGATAGCCTTATAAAATGTACTCTATTGTTTACCTAAGGCTTACTTTTACATTTTTGGAAATGATATTCAACCTTTTTGCAGTAACACTTTGTGATAATGTCATAGCACCACATTCTGAAAAAGTGGATTTAACGCAATTATTTTATTAGGCAAGCCTGGGATACATATTGATTTATGAGAACTATATGAAGCTTATCCTCCAAAGAGCTCCAACATGCCCTAATTCAACTCTGAGAATTGCTTTGATAACTCTCTCTTGGGAAAATTAGATGAAAGCTGCCCTAGGAGTGATTAAGAGATTTATGGGATTTATACACCAACATGAAAGCTCAGGATTTTGGGCTTCTACTAATTGTTTCCAACCCTAGGTCCCAAAACTCTGACTCCACTATTGAGATATCTTAAAAAAATATTTCAAATTGTGCTTCCTAAGTCCCCCAATTGTTTAATTCAAACATTACTTCATACACTTTTAGTTATTATTTAAACTCTAACAGACACGCAAACCCACTTGTTCAAAAATGTCAAATACCATATTTTAACACATTACAGAGCATTAATGCCTGATCTCGTGCTCACTAGTGAAATCGTGTAGGTACAAATTTCAAAATAATGTTTGCTTTGACAGTTTTTGCATATAGTTGAACTTCTTATAAATGCAACATTAATCTTAAAATATTTATGTGGCTTTGTATACACATCTTTTTTATTAATTATTCGGGGCTGTGCATATCTGTCATATTAAATTACACATTTTGCATCAGCTTTTGTGTCCTGCCAGTAATTTTTACAACTTGAAAACTATTCGTTGTTATTCAGGTTGCAATAGCACTGTCCCTCCAACAGCAGACAATATGAGCACTGAAACCAAATCTTAACACACAAAACGAAGTCCATTTTACTACTTTGAAACTTTAAGTAACTGGTTTTTTAAGATTTTATTTATTCATTTGAGAGAGAGAGAGAGAGAGTACAAGGGGGGAGGAGGGGCAGAGGGGAGAGGGAGAAGCTGATTCCTTGCTGAGCAGGGAGCCTCCTGACTGGGGACTCAATCCCAGCACCTTGAGATCATGACCCAAGTCAAAGGCAGACGCTAAACCAACTGAGCCCCCCGGGTGCCCCTAGTAGAGACAAGCATTATACAAAAGATTTTTTAAATAAAAAAATGAATAAAAACAACCAAACATCACATTATAAGTTTTTAAACAATTGCTTCAAAAAAGTGATTATATCTTTCTATCAGCTCCTCTGAAATTTGAGCACTTAGTCTCCTTAATTATGTGAGCAATAGTTAGGTAATGTTCATGAATAAATGTAGACAAACATTTGGCGTCCTCTGCGGTGTTTCAGGCTCAATTGCCCTCTACCCTGAGAACGCAAAAGGAGTGATTTAGAAAAGTTTATTTGCTCCGATTTAGTGAGATAGGATTTTCTCCCTATCTCGCAAACAAATGAACAAAAATACAAAAATCATCTGAATGTTACAGATGATAAAAGACAGCACTGTCTAAGACCACAACTCTGGCATTCAAATGATGCCATTTGTCAAAGCAGCCTGAACATTTTCTCTGGTTTTACAAGTCGATCAAAAACTGTTAGAAATATGAACTTATCAAATAGGTTAAAACTACTAAAATCCCCATGTTTTGTTTGCTTTATGGACCCAGGTTCTGTAAAAGGTAACGTTTGAAAAATGGATTCCACTGTCATTTAAAAACTTCTGAAAACTGTGGTGTTTATACAGAGATTAAAATCACCAGCTTTTAAGTTACACGATGAAATATACTGTAATGATCCTCCCTAAGTTTTTTGCTGCTTTTCTTGTTATTTAGGCTCTGAAGTCCTGAAATATTGTTCTCATCTTGAAAACTGCAGCTACCCAAACAGCCCATTTCAGCGTGGTGCTCCAAGCAGCAGATACCACAAAAAGGTATTTTTACACTCTCTGATATTTGCCAAGGTTATTTTGTAGGCTTGCATGTTCACACTAGCGTGTCAATGGCCTCTAAATTTCTCCTGCCCCACTGCCCATTGTTTGACTGAAGTGTCATCCTATTCAGAGTGCTGTCTTAGCTTCAAGATCTGAAGAGCCAGCTTCCCACAGGCATGATTAAGTCAGTCACAGGATTTAGCTACATTTCCTACTCAGGCTTTACCTGAAATAGAATTCTCCATTAAGCAAGAAAGCAGAAGCATGAAGCAATACTCTCCTGAAACAAGATGCACAATCTGGAGAAAAACTTAGGAAAGATACCAGGTGAGAATGGACATTTTTCTAACTCATCTTCAGCAATGTCGCTTATCGCTTGATTTAACCTTGAGTTTCCCTTCAGAGCTTGAGTGAGTTCCTTGCAATCTGATTTTTTCAGTTTTTTTTTAGGGCTTCTTTAAGGAATTAAAATCTTATCCACCATGGTCAGTTATCAAAACCACTATAGTCTTTGTTCTTCTCAGGCCATTTATACCATAATCCCATCTCAACTTCAGCCGGCCTCTTTCCATTTAAAATTTATAAAGAAAAAAAATGCCATCATTTGCTTTCTCAAGTTACTTGCCTTTTTCTCTGCTCCTTCATAGGCCTTTCAGCCAATAGAAAAGGAGAGATTAAAACATCTACTGGCAGGACAATAATGCTAGCTTGCTTGAGGGGTTTCCAAGAATCCCTTTTTAATCGGAATGGAATTTCGTTTATTCTACGCTTGCCTGCTGCCCTCCATATGCACAGAAATGGTCTTCAGAGTCACAACTTGCCATATTTGAAAGGATCTAGGCCTCTCTTCCCAGAATTTTACTTTTTAAAGAAAGACACATAAAAACAATATAAAAATGGTTTTTAATGGAGCTTTAAGGCAGTTTCTCCAGCATATCTCATTAATCAAAATATATATGTATATGTATCTCATTCATTTACATAACAGCTAAAACTGGCAGTTTTTCCCCCCTCTGTTTCGTTTCCTATTTCCCTCCTTTGTACCATCTTGGAATTCACAGGGCTCTGGAGAGGCCAGAGGTCAGGATCGATTCACTGAGGCCAGGCAAGGAGAGAAATAAATCCAGAATGCAGAGCCTGGCCAACTTTGAGCAGTATGTACCTCCTATTGACCAACTGTTTGCCCTAATCATGGATTGACTTACTCAATTCCTGGCCCCGGAGCTCACTGGAGGCTCACCAGATTCCTCACGTCTTATTTAATAGCCCAATGGATGGATCCAGTGAGTTTCAAGAGTGTGACCAACTATTCGGAAGTGGTACGAGAAGCATTAGACCCAAAACCCAGAAGGACTTTACCTTTGCCAAACTAAGCATTGCTTTGAAGGAATTCTGTGGTTAGTAATATTCCTTAAGATAACTTAACAGAATAAGAATTGATAGAATGAATTAGAGTTGCCTAGAAAAAGAAAGGTGATATTAGACTTATTTAAATTTTTAAATCAGGAATACAAAATAAAGTGACACTAAATGGGATTCAGAAGAAAATACTACTCTCACCTGTGAGTATCGCCTCTGTATTTCTCAAGCTTCAGATAAGCACTGTTATTGGTTTCTTGCATATACCTCCAAAGTATCTTCAATCCTATACAGGCAAATAAATATACACCCCTAACTTCCCCCTTTTTATTTACAAGATAGCATATTAAAAACAGTGGTCTACACTTTGCTCTTTTCACTTCATAATACATCTTGGTGTTCTTTCAATATCAATACATAGAGAATTCCCTTATTCTTTTTTATAGTATTCTGTTATATGGGTCAAACATGATTAACTGGTCCCCACAGAGGAAATTTTTTAATGTTTCCAGTATTTTTGCTCTTTTAAATGTTATTGCAAATATAGAATCAATTAATTTGTATGTTTGATTTAGCTTATGTTGCTTTCATCTCTAAAAATTTTGATGTAATCACAGGTACTTTTTCTTTTATAACTTTTGATCTTCTAAGATCATAAAGAAATTTTTTCACAGATTGCTCTAGTGCATTGATGATTTCATGGTTTACATCTATACTCGTGATCCATTTGGAATGTGTCCTATAGATTAGTGTGAGGTATAAATAAAAGTTTCTTTCTAGATAGCCATCCAGTCTTAATACAACTAGACTTTTTAAACCAATTTATTGACTAATCCACATCTTTTTTCCACTAACCTAAGTTGACTTCCTTATCATTTGGCATGTGTTTGGGTCTATGTCTGTATCTCCTACCCTATTTCATTGGTTCCTCTGTCTAGTACTGGACTGCTACCATAGGGTTTAAATTATTGAAACTTAGGGTGTGATTTACCATCCGGTATGTTTAGTTCACCTCTGTTTTTTCTTTTTGAGAGTTTTTGATTTGGGGATGTTCTTGGTTATTTTGTCATGTGAATTTTGTATTCAGTTTGTCCAGTAAAAAGAAGTTGAAGACTGTTGGTATTTTATTGGTATTATAATGTTCAATTTTAAGTTAGCATAGGAAGAATTGGTATCTTTATGATGTTGAGTCTTCTTGATCTAGAACATCTTTCCATCAGTTCAAGTCTTTATTCATATTCTTTGATAGCATTTGAAAGGTTTCCTTATGTAAGTCTTGCATATCTTTTGTTGTCTGTTCCCTTTTATCTTTGTCATTGCTGCTGTAAACAAGATCTGTCACGTGTTCTGAATTTTTTTATCTATAGATTTTTCAAATCATAATACATTTGATTATTTTCATGACTAAAAGGGAAAAGAGATAGCCTGCAAGTCATTCACATTTGTAGTGAAAGCAGGCATTCACAATGATGTTTGGGCATGAACATCTGTCAAATCTGAGGTTTTTCAGATTTTTTCAAAACTTTTTCAAACTTCACAGAAAATATTAAAACCTTAATGGGAAGTCCTTCTTTAAGAATTGCTAAAAGGTACTATTTCTGTTTTTGGCTTCATCAGTTCTCAGAACTTTCCCAGAACCCAAATCATACCAGTAACATTATACTTTCTGCAGATAAATTTATCTAACCATTGCAAAATTGGCTTTTCTCAGAATTCACTTGCAGCACTTAAGGAATGTGGGGTTTTTTTATTTTAATATTTATTTTTATTTAAAATCTTCAAGGTACAAGTTATATTCTTAGTAAAAGTAAACTCTAGACCCATAATTTAAGGTACACTATTTCCTGGCTCCAACCTACTTTTTTCATCTTTCAGGCCCCAAATTTGATTAGCCACTATTTCTTCCAAACTCTCGTACTTTCCCATGTTCAGATCTCTATGCCCTCAAAGCTTCAGCTCCATCAAAATTCTACTCAAAACTTAAGGCCTAGCTAGAAACGCAAGGTCTCACCTCTAATAGTTTTAATTATATAGTTCTTCCATAATGGTTCTTCTAACATTTAGTTTTAGAAAAACTTACCTATTTATTTATTTTTTTAAAGATTTTATTTATTTATTCGACAGAGTTAGAGACAGCCAGCGAGAGAGGGAACACACAGGGGGAGTGGGAAGAGGAAGAAGCAGGCTCATAGCGGAGGAGCCTGATGTGGGGCTCGATCCCATAACGCTGGGATCACGCCCTGAGCCAAAGGCAAATGCTTAACCGCTGTGCCACCCAGGCGCCCCTATTTATTTTATTTTTAATTGACATATAGCACTGTGCAAGTTTAAGGAGTATGACATGTTCATTTGATACACTTACATATTACAAAATCATCACTCCTCGAGTGTTGGCTAAGACCATCCATCACCTTACATAACTACCATTTTTTTTTGTAGTGAGAACATTTGAGATCTATTTTCTTAGCCCCTTTCAAGTGTATAATACGATACTGTTGTATATAATCATGATGCGATACATTAGATCCCAAAATGGATTCATCTCTAAATAAAGGTTTTCATCTTTTGGCCAGTGTCTCCCCATTTCCATTGCCCTCACCTCATACACTGGTTAGCCATTAGTTTACTCTCTGTTTCTCTGAGTTCAGCTTTTTCAGATTTCACATATAAGTGTTATTAAACACCATTTGTCTTTCTTTGAATTACTTCACTTAGCACAGTGCCCTTAGGGTCCACCCATGTTGTCAAAAATGGCAGGATTTCCTTCTTTCTCATAGCTTTCATTCTTTCTCTCCACTATATATACATATCACATCTTCTTCATCCATTCATTAACTGATGGACCCTTAGGTTGTTTCCATATCTTGGTTCTTGCAAATAATGCTGCAGTGAACATGGGAGTGCAGATATCTGTTCAAGATCCTGATATCATTTCCTTTGGATATATGTACAGAAGTGGGATTACTGGACCACATGATAGTTCTATTTTTAATTTTATAAAGAATCTCTGTACATACATTTTTTCTTAGTGACTGCACCAATTTGCATTCCCCCAACAGTGCTCAGGGGTTCCTTTCTCTTGTCATTATTGCCAGCACATGTTATCTCTTGTCTTTTGATGACAGCTCTTCAATAGGTATAAGGTGATATCTCTTTGTGGTTTTGATCTCCCATGACAGTTCTAATTAGAACTGATCACCCCAGCCCTCTTCTGAATGTCCATGACACTTTTTATCTGTAGGTGTCTGTGGTAGCATAATGACCCCAAAGATGTCCAAACCCTAATCTGTGGAACCTACAAGTATGTTATGTTACATGGCAAAGAGACTTTTAGAAGTAACTAAGATTAGAAACCTTAAGACAGAGAGTACCCTGTGTTACCCAGGTGAGCCCAATCTAATCCCATGAGCCCTTAAAAGCGGAGAACTTTCTCTAGCTAGAGTCAGAGAAATGTGGAAATAAAAAGAAGAGAGAGATGGAAAGTATGAAAAGGATTCTAGCCATGTTTACTGGTTTAAAGATGGAAGCAGAAATGAGAAAAGCATGAGAAGGAAATGAGTTTTGCAAACAACCAATGAGCTTGTAAGAAGACCCAGCTGACTGACACCTTGATTCTGCCTAGATGTTAACTTCTGCCTCAGATTCATAAAGTACACAAAACCCTGATCTAAACAGCACCGGGGGGCATTCAGATTGTTATAATGGAATTTGGTTTAAGTGAAGAAATTACTAGAAGTCCTGGAGAGAATTGGAGATAAAGCAGATGCTCAGATTCTTTGTAGAAACTAACAAGTGAGACAAATGAAGGATGTATTGACAGACAAGAAGGAGAAAATACAGTGGGTTAATGGTGATGGTGTCGCTAGAGATAGAAACCATTAAATAAGCATGTATTATCTCCTCCAAAGAGCTGATGAGATGTGTGTATGTGTGTATGCATGTGTGTGTTTACCATGGTGTGGGTATTCTGGGGGCAGTTCTCTCCTGACAATGGCCTCCCAATGGCAATTGGGACATCTGTGGTACAGGAGGGTAAAGGGAATTGACAGTTCAGTGCTTGATTGTGGAAGAGAAGAGCAGTCATGAACGCAAGCAAGATCAATTCACCCTTTCTTCCCATTTATAAGACACTGAGACTGTAATCAATCACTATTTTTAGAGAAAGTAATGATTACATGAACGTGAATCTGCAGAAAGCTCATGGTATACAGAATTGTTCATCACAGAAGTTATTGTAACCAGAGCAACATATTGTCCTCATTATAGATCATAAGAAAAATTGCTCATTTCCATTCACTTTTTTTTTTTTTTGCTGTGACGCGTTATTACTTATATTTTGCAAGATGACACAAGTGGTATCTTAGTGAGCTTTTTTGGAAAGAGTTCTTCATTGATTAAAAAATGCAAAGCTTTCTCCAGATGATTCTAAACTGTGCTATATTTCCTTTGGCAAATTTTTGTCGCTATAAATCTGGCCTTCAGATATTTTGGGGAACATCAGCATCGTGTGAGAAATCACTGTATCTCTATACGGCCCCCAAACCCCTGAAATTAGATGCAGTATTTGGGAGGATAAGTGCATATTTCTAAAAAGAGAGGTCATAATTGTCCAGATGTTCAAAAGGCTCTGGACTAGAAAGAAAAAAGAAAAGAAAAGAAAAAGAAAAAAGAAGAGGAAAAGAAAATTAAGAAAGCCTGTTCTGAAGCTTTGGATGATTCTTTTTTCGCTGGACATAAGAGGTCTCTCTCTCTCTCTCTCTTTTTCCCAGTTGAGACTGCACAGTGGGTCATTGTGATCTTCTACTGATCTCCAGTAGAGCTTCAGATTCATGTGAGTGGGTGCTTACGCTTGGCTCCGTGGCAAGAGAGACTCAACAAAATAAATGCACACATTTTTAAAGATTATATTGTGACTGGCAAGGACCAAAGAATTAAGGCATCTTTCCTTTTGGCTTTTAAACTTCTAGCACACTTTCCACAATGATGGTCTTTCAACTTTTGTATGACTGGTGGATGTAATTCATACTAAGCACTATTTTCCAATCCCATGAGTGAGAATCACCATAAACAAATATCTAATTACAGCCATGATAATAGAGTGGCTCTTGGAATGACAAAAGAAACACATGTGCTTAAATACCTCAGTGGTGCCCCATGACTCCCAGCATAAATCCAAACCCCTTCAATTAATGTTGTGACCTAATCCTAATGTAAATCTACAGGCTTATCTGTAACAGCATTAGCCTAGGCACTACTGACATTGGGACAAGGGTGCTCTTTGTTGTAGGGGGCTGTCCTGTACATTAGAAGATGGGTAGAAGCCATCTACTCACCTCTACTCACTAGATGCCAGTAAGCCTCCATACACACTCAGCTGTGGCAGCCAGAAGTATCTCCAGACATTGACAAATGTCCCTGGGGCCAAACTCATCCCTGATTGAGAATCACCAATTTTTATCTTTTACACCCTCAAACTTGACTCACACCATAAGCAACTTTTCTTTCACTTCTCTCAGGTTCAGAAGTGCATTGTTTTTCTCCTTTGTACTTTCTATGTATCTCTATGTATGTAGTCTATGTATGTATGTGTTTGTGTGTGTGTGTGTGTGTGTGTGTGTGTGTGTGTATGTATGTATGTATTTTCTACACCCTGCATGTGTGAAGTCCCTTCCCCTTCTGTGTGCCCGGCAGACTCCATCTTCTTAGAAGTCTGGGCGAGGGAGGTACAGCTTCCACTAGCATTTCTCCTGAAATAGTTAAACATTTGCTTTTCTCTCTAACCTATTAAACTGTTTTTTGCAAGAAGTTAAGGATCATCATTGAATTTATTGAGTGCGTCCCATTACCTGGTGCATATTCAGTATGTAATAGTTATTGAATAGACTAATATCTGAGCCTAAACAAACATTAGTCAACACTATTGTAGTGTTACTTAAAAAAAAAAAGTACATTCCCTTGTACAGTTATTAAGCATCAAGATTTCAAAAATAACCTTGGAGAAAATCTGGTACAACATGTGTCAAACACAAATCACTGTTTTAACTTAATTCTTTCCACGCTTTTGACCTTTATAAATCTTCTTAGCTTAATTCATTTTATATTTAAAACCTATATTTTATCATGATTTGGCAGATTTTTGTTTGCTGTCTATTAGCACGGTAAAGGTCACATCGTTAGATGAAGCCTGGTGGCAGAAAAAACACAGTAATTTGCCAATGGGAAACACATGAAAAGTGACTTCATTTTTTATGTTGTCCTACAGCTTTTACCTTGGGGTTGATTTGAAATGTTATTATTCAAAATTGAAAACTATGTTTGAAATGAATTCTGGAAAGTACACAAAAGAGAAAAATCACTTAGAAGTTCCAACCTAAAACCATGGTTATTTTGCACAATTAAATAGTAGCAAGATGCTTGAAATATCTTGGCTGGCAAAGGATTTGAAAAGCTGCTAAGTAAAAGCTATTTAAGTAGGCACAGACACCCTGAGCTTTGTTTTTCACTTTGTTTCTTATTGATAAAGGTTTTTTTCTACTGATAAAAAAAATAAATTCTAATAGTACTTATATGGCAGATAATTATTTGATGTGCACCAAATTGGACACAGACTGCAGCCCATTCCTGAGAGCGTTGTATGGTACACAGGACAAGGTTTACAGTAATTATCTAGACCCTGTTTCTCACTTCAAGGACTTCTCTATAACACAAAGCAAGGTAACCTGTCAAAATGATTTACTGAGGGTCTGCTTTATGCAAGCACTAGAGGAGATAAGACATAACCAAAGCACAGCAGTGACTTGGAGGAACTACCAGTCTGGGGAGGGATAAAAGACATGTACACAAAGGATGATAATTAGGGGGGGGCGGTAGGAAAGCCCCATGTTTTAAAGATAAACAGAATGCTACATGAATTTGAAGACAAGAGAGATAACATCACTGTGTGTGTGTGTGTGTGTGTGTCTGTGTCTGTGTCTGTGTGTGTCTGTGTGTCTGTGTGTGTCTGTGTCTGGGTGTCTGTGTATGTTTGTAATGGGGTTGTCTCAGTATCCAGAACATTCTAGATAGATTAAATAACATGTTTAAAGCAGCATTTATATTAGACATATTTTGATAACAGTGAACAGATGGATGTATTTGGAGGTAGAGATTAGACCATTTTGTGCCTTACATGTCACCATGAAGAATATATCCTCACCTTGGTTGACAAGAGCCACATTTCAACAATTTGTCTCTACCCCCCAGCACTGAGTAAAATGCTTATCATTCAGTAATTGGTGGTGTTGTTGACAGCAGTGGTAGTGTGGTTGGAAGAAGGAAGGGAAGAAGGAGGGGAGGGAAAGAGGTATTCACTAACAGGGAGCCACTAGAGATGTTTACCTCAGAATACTAAAACTTAAGCTGTATTGAATAAACCATCTGACAGAGGGCATAGAATAGACTGTGAGGAAATAGTTATATGAACAGACACCACTGAAACCACATAGATTAGAGAAAGAGAGGACCTGATTCTGGGCGACCATGGATAAAAAAGAAGAGATTGAGGAGAGATATATTTCATATGGGTGATTTCAGGAACTGATAATTTGGCTGAATTAGGTGTAAGCAAGAAAAACTTGATACCACTCTGGGTGAGGTTCATAACCGAAAAACTCAGCAATTAGACAAGCCATTTGTAGAAATGAAGAAAGAAAACCAAGAGGTCAGTGTTTGAAAGATTGAACTGACAAGTGCTTGCAAGTGAATATTGTGGAGATATCTAGCTTTTGAGCTCAGGAGAGGGGCCACAGGTAAGGTTATATCTTTGATAGCCTCTGGCAGGCAGGAGAAGATAGAGAAGTGGAGTGGACAGGAGGGATTACTGAGGAGGGGAAAGGAGATACCACTGACACAGGACATTTGGTTAGACCTTTGTTCAGGATATCAAAGTGACAAAGAGGAAACAAACTGAGATTGTGCTCTGTGAGAAAATTCAAGGCAGGAGATTTAGAAGAGAATGTAGGGGAACCATAAGTCCTCACTCCTTAAGGTGGGCTACACATAGTGACTTGCTTCCACAGAAGAGAGTATGAAAAGGTGGAAAAGAAGGAACTTTACAGTGGAAAGACCTGGCAAACACTACCTCAGCCAGGTGACCAAGTCGGCCTCAACAGCCATAAGTCATGGGGATAACATGTACCCTTACCATGACATGATGAAAACAGCACTTCACCACTGTGGTAAGTCATGTGTGTAACATGTACCCTTACCATGACGTGATGAAAACAGCACTTCACCACTGTGGTATTCTTCCCTGAAACTCATAATCCCAGTCTAATCATGAGGAAAATACCATACAAACTCAAATTGAAGAACATTCTACAAAATATCTGACCAGTACTCCTCAAAACTGAGTCATCAAAAAAACAAGATAAATATGAGAAGCCATCAAAGACAAGAGCAGCCTGAGGAGAAATGACAAGTAAATTTTTTTTAATGATATTCCAGATGGGATCCTGGAACAGAAAAAAAGATGTTAGGAAAAATTAAGGAAACCTACATATCATATAGAATTTAGTTAATAATAATATATCAATAATGATTCATAAATTGTAACAAATATACCACACGAATGTTAACAATAGGGGAACTGGCTAAGGTATTTATGGGAACCCACTGCACTATATTCTCAATTTCCTATAATTCTAAAACTGTTCTAAAAATAAAGTATTTTCTTTTAAATGGAGAGCAATTGTACATTGAGCAATCCACTTTATCAAATGCTGCAGAAATACTGAGAAGGAAGTCAAAGGATGGACCTCTAGGATATACATGTGTAAGTTAAATTCCAAGGAGAGATTTCAGTGTGTGGTGGGCAGGGACTTCAGTTTACAGAGAATGAAGTGGTGAGTGGGTGATAGGGCATGGAAGCAATAAGGAGGATGATGGTGAAGAAGGTGAAGAAGGTGAAGAAGGACTGCCCTAAAGAATCCGGGAGCTGACTCCAGAGAAGCTTGAGAGCACTTACAGGGGGAGGGGGAGGAACCAAGCAAAGGAGGAAGACTGAAAGTGCAGGTGAAAGACAGCATAAATGGTCTATATTTAAGCTTCCTCTGTTGTAACAAGTTACCGTAACCTTGGTTGCTGAAACAACACAAATTTATTCTCTTACATTTCTGGAGGTTGGAAGTCTGAAATCAATTTCAATGGGCTAAAATCCAGGTGTCACTTGGCCTATATTCCTTCTGGAGACTCTAGGTAAGAGTTGGCTTCCTTGACATTTAAAGCTTCTAAAGTCCACCTGCATTCCTTGGCTTGTGGCCCCTTCCTCCATCCGCAAAGCCAGCAGAGTAGTATTTTTTCTCCTCTGATCTCTGCTTCTATTTTCTCTTTTTCATTCTGTGTCTCTTTTCTCTTTTCTATATAAGGATCCTTGTGATTACATAGCACCTACCTGGATAATCCAGGATCATCCCCCCATCTCAAGATCCTCAATTCAGTCACATCTGCAAAGCCCTTTTACCACGAAAGATAACACTTTCACGGGCTCTGGGGGTTAAGGTATAGACATCTTGGAGATACCACTATTGAATCTATGACAGGGTACCAGCTGGGCCTTGAAGGAGGTCTAGGAGATGGGATAAGAAGATGGAAGGGTCTATTTTAACCAAGAGAAGCTGAGTACAGTAGAAGTGGTGAATGCTACATTTGGGGAAATGAAGGAACTGAGAAACCATAAGATTCTATTTATTTTTATTTCTTCATTTTTATTTTTTTATTTTTTAGAGAAAAAGTGTGCATGTGGGACAGGCAAGGGGCAAAGGGAGAGTGAGAGAGAGAGAATCCTAAGCAAATGCCATGCCCAGCATGGAGCCTGACATGGGGCTCGATTTCACAACCCTGAGATCATGATCTGAGCCAAAATCAAGAGTTGTATTGCCCTATGATGAGCGATGATGAATATCTTTTCATGAGTTTATATGCCGTCTTCATGTCTTCTTTGGAAAAATGTTTATTCCTGTCTTCTGCACATATTTTAATTAGATTATTTGTTTTTTGGGTATTGAGTTTTCTAAGTTTATAAGTTGTATAAGTTCTTTTCCCGTTCCCTGGTTGCCTTTTAGTTTTGTTGATTGTTTCCTTTGCTGAGCAGAAGCTTTTTATTTTGATGTAGTTCCAATAATTTATTTTTTATTTTGTTGCCCTTGTCTCAGGATACATATCTAGAAAAATGTTGCTGCGGCCAATGTCAAAGAAGTTACTGCTTATGTTCTCTTCTAGGGTTTTTATGGTCTCAGGTCTCACATTTAGGTCTTCAATCCATTTTGAGTTTATTTTTGTGTATGGTGTAAGGAAGTGGTCCATTTCATTCTTTTGCATGTTGCTGTCCAGTTTTCCCAGGACCATTTGGTGAAGAGACATTCTTTTTCCCATTAGATATTATTTCCTGATTTATTGAAGATTAAATGACCATCCATGTCCATTTTTGTGCCAGGACCATACTGTCTTGATCACTACAGCTTTGTAATATAACTTGAAGTCCGGAATTGTGATACCTCCAGGTTTGTGCTATTTTTTTAAGGTTGCTTTGGCTATTCTGGTCTTTTGCTGTTCCATACAAATTTTAAGATTGTTTGTTCTAGCTCTGTGAAAAATGCTGTTGTTATTTTGATAAGGATTGCATTAAATATGTACACTGCTTGGGTGCCTGGGTGGCTTAGTTGGTTGGGCATCTGACTTCTGCTCAGGCTGTGATCTCAGGGTCCTGGGATTGGGTTGCATGGAGTTCCTCCCTCATTGGGGGGGGGTCTACTTGTCCCTCTCCCTTTGTCTCTCCCCCACTTATGCTCTCTGTCTCTTTTTCTCTTTTTTTCTCCCAAATAAATAAATGAGATCTTTAAAAAAAAAAATGTGTTCACTGCTTTGTGTAATACAGACGTTTTAACAATAGTTCTTACTCCAACCCATGAGCATGGAATGTTTTTCCATTTCTCTGTGTCATCTTCAGTTTCTTTCTTCAGTTTCTTTCATCAGCATTTTATCGTTTTCAGAGTGTAAGTCTTTCACCTCTTTGGTTAGGTTCATTCCTAGATATCTTATGGGTTTTGATGCAATTGTAAATGGGATCGATTCCTTGATTTCTCTCTCTTCTGCTTCATTATTGGTGTGTAGAAATGCAACAGATTTCCGTGTGTTGATTTTGTATCCTATAACTTTACTGAATTTGTGTGTCAATTCTAGCAATTTTATGTGGAGTCTTTGGGTTTTCTATACAGAGTATCATGTCATCTGCAAATTGTGATAGTTTGACTCCTCCTTGCTGATTTGGATGCCTTTTATTTCTTTTTGTTGTCTGGCTACTTTGGCTAGGATTCCAATATTTTGTTAATAACAGTGGTGAGAGTGGCCAACCCTGTCTTGTTCCAGACCATAGAGGAAAAGTTCTCAGTTGTACCCCATTGAGGCTGATGTTAGCTGTCGGTTTTTCGTATATGACCTTTCCTTTATTATGTTGAGGTATGTTCCCTCTAACCCTACTTTGTTGAGGGTTTTTATCATGAATGGATACTGTATTTTGTCAGATGCTTTTTCTTCATATATTGAAAGGAACATATGGTTCTTATCCTTTCTTTTATTAATGTGGTGTATCATGTTGATTGATTTGCGAATATTAAACCATCCGTGCAGCCCAGGAGTAAATCCCACTTGCTCATGATAAATGATTCTTTTAATGTACTATTGGATTTTGTTTGCTAGTATTTTGTTGAGAATTTTTACATCCATGTTCATCCGGGATATTGGCCTGTAGTTCTCTTTTTTAGTGGAGTCTTTTTCTGGTTTTGGTATCAGGGTAATGCTGGCCTCATAAAATGAATTTAGAACTTTTCCTTCATTTTCCATTTTTTGGAATAGTTTGAGGAGAATAGGTACTAAGTTGTCTTTAAATGTGTGGTAAAATTCGCCTGTGAAGCCATCTGGCCCTGGACTTTTGTTCGTTGGGAGATTTTTTTTCATTACTAATTTAATTTCTTTGTTGGTTATCAGTCTGTTCAAGTTTTCTATTTCTTCATGTTTCAATTTTGGTAGTTTATTTGTATCTAGGAATTTATCCATTTCTTCCAGGTTATCCAATTTGTTGGCATATAGTTTTTCATAATACTCCCTTATAATTGTTTGTATTTCTGTGATGTTGGTTGTTTTTTCTCCTCTCTCATTTGTGATTTTATTTATTTGGGTCCTTTCTCTTTTCTTTTTGGTAAGTCTGGCTAGGGGTTTATCAATTTTATTAATTTTTTCAAAGAACCAGCTCTTGGTTTCATTGATCTATTCTATTGTTTTTT
Organism: Ailuropoda melanoleuca; assembly: GCF_002007445.2. NCBI lineage: Eukaryota > Metazoa > Chordata > Mammalia > Carnivora > Ursidae > Ailuropoda > Ailuropoda melanoleuca. The sequence goes on along the minus strand of NC_048221.1, from coordinate 33,470,578 downwards.
CAGTTTATATACTATTTATTTCTGCTCTAACCTTTATCATTTCCCTCCTTCCGTAGGCTTTAAGCTTTGTTTGTTGTTCTTTTTTCTAGCTCCTTAGGGGTAAGAGTAGACTGTTTATTTGAGATTTTTCTTGCTTCTTAAGGTAGGCCTGTACTGCTATATAGTTCCCTCTTAGGAACAGTTTTGCTGTATCCCAAAGGTTTGGGACTGTCATGTTTTCATTTTCACTTGTTTCCATCTATTTTTTTAAAAGATTTATTCATTTGAGGTGGAGGAAAACAGAGGAAAGCGCCAGCAGGGGAGGAGCAGAGAAGGGGGACAAGCAGTCTCCACAGTGAGCATGGAGCCCATTGTGGGGCTCAGTTCCACAACTCAGAGATCATGACCCAAACTGAAATCAAGAGTTGGCTGCTCAGCTGACTGAGCCGCCCTGATGCCCCATATTTTTCTTTTTTATTTCTTCTTTGATTTCCTGGCTGACCCATTCATTATTTGGTAACATGTTGTTTTACCTCCATGTATTTATGGTCTTTCCAAATTTTTTCTTGTGGTCAACTTCAAGTTTCATAGCATTGTGGTCTGAAAATATGCGTGGTATGTCTTCAGTCTTTTCATACTTACTGAGACCTAATTTGTAACCTACTGTGTGATCTATTCTGGAGAATGTCCCATAATATATTAATTTATTTGTCCTCTAACAACTCTGTGAGGTAGGTACTATTATTATCCCCATGTTAAAAATGAGGAAACTGAAACTCTGAAAATTCAAGCAGTTTACCAACAATCATACAAGCCAATGACTGGTAGAGCTAAGGTTCAAATCCAGGAAGTTTTAGTGTTAGCTTTGTTTAGTTTGCATAGTAAATATACATTCTCTTTATTTAAAACAAACAAATAAAAATAACTTAGAAACACAAAAAAACTACTAAGAAGTATATAAAATGAAACAACAGGAGCACTTCTCTTTCTCAGTTTTGAAAAGTAAAGCTGTTGAGGGTTAAATATATAGATACACATACAGACTTATACTTGTATATACAGGAGGCACTTTTACAAAAATGGAATATAGTTATACAATGTATATAGCTTTTCTCTTAATATCTAAAATACATGTTTCTGTGTCTTTAAAACATCTTTCCATGTACTATTACCAATAATACAGCAATTAATATTCTTATACATATAAATATTTTTACATGTGCTGAATTTCTCTGGAACAAATTCCTAGGAGTAGGATTCTTGGATCCAAGATTATATGTGTTGGGAAATATTAACAGATAATGATAAATTGTTTTCCAAAAGGGATATTATTTTATTAATTATCACCTTGAATGTAACATTAAAATCAAATCATCGCTTAAAATCATTATCTTGAAAAAGTCTTACGTTTGCATGTTCCAGTGTTTTGATTCCTATATTAATAATCTACAATTCCTGTCCCGCTCACAGAACTGTAAAATTAGTTCGACTCTCTTCGTTCTTAAATTTCTAGGTTGGCAAGCCAATCATTCACAGATAAATAATCTTGTCTGTGTTTTGCCCATAAACTGTATTGTTGCTGCCTTTTCTAATTTGACACTGCCAGGGCAGGGATAAATAATAGTACCTCTTCTTCTGACTTTAGTAGGAATGCCTGTATAGTAAGTGCAACACAAATGCTTCATGTGAGTTTCTACTAAGGAATTGTATACCAACCAAAGCAAATTTATTTCTATTCTTAGCTTATCAAGTATTTTTATTCAGTATAGGTATTGAATTTTACATAGATCTGTGCAAGAGTATAGTTTTTCTCTGTGATTTTCAAATCTTTCCCCGGGTCCCTGGCAGCAGTCTTTTCTTTTTTTTTTTTCTTTTGTTTTTTTAAAGATTTTTTTATTTTTTTTTATTTATTCGACAGAGATAGAGACAGCCAGCGAGAGAGGGAACACAAGCAGGGGGAGTGGGAGAGGAAGAAGCAGGCTCACAACGGAGGAGCCTGATGTGGGGCTCGATCCCATAACGCCGGGATCACGCCCTGAGCTGAAGGCAGACGCTTAACCGCTGTGCCACCCAGGCGCCCCAGCAGTCTTTTCTACTTTACATTTCTTCTGCTCTCTGTAATGATTTGACTAGCTCTCATTTCTTTAGTAAGTTCTCCACGCATATTTTCCTTTTCTATTGCCTTCTTATCACCTCTTTGACCTCTTTTTATATAATATATGTTTTCTTAACTGGTAGGAGAATATAGATTAGTATGTGTCTGAAATTTTCTTTTGTTTCCTGAAGTAATTCTTCTGTCGTTTTCATTATCTCCAAGTTGTTTGTTTTATTTTCTTCTCCTTCTTCTCTTTCCTCCTTCTCTTTTTCCTCCCCCTCCTCGTCCTCTTCCCCCTTCTTCCTCCCCTCTCCTCCCCCTCCTCCTCCCCCTCTTCCCCTCCTCCTCCCTCCCCTTCTTCTTCTTCTTCTTCTCCTCCCCCTCTCCTTCTCTCTCTCTTTGTAGTATCAATGCACAGATCCCAAGATTCTTCCTTTCTTCATGTTACACTTCTTTGAATGTAGACAGTTTAATATCCTCTATCAAGAGCAGAGTAGGGACGGTTTGGGGAAGCAGTTGTCTGCCAGTAACTTTAATTTGGATATCTTGTTTTTAAATATGTTCTCATCAGATCAGTTGAGTCTTCTGCCCTAGTGGTAACACCATTCCCCACTTTCTAGCATTCTTCAACTTGGGGTCAGCAGGAGGTTAGCATGGCTTCCTACGTCACACATCCTCCAGTGAGTCACTGTTTCTTTCTTCCTTCCTTTTCTTCCTTCCTTTCTTTCTGTAACCAACTTGGTTAGCATATGCAAAGCTGATCACTGCTTCTCTTCTCTCCCACCTACCCCTTGTATTTTTAGGCATTTGGTCCAGAGTAAATATAGATGGCAAGGTCGTGCATTTCCTCCTCCATCCCTTCCTCCTAATCTACTCTGCAGTGAGGTTCCCATAGCTAGGTTTATGGCCTGCCCACAAGAAAATTACCATTCATTTAGAGGACATTTCAGGCTAATTTTACTTTCTTTAGGAGAAAAATAAAGTTATATCCAGCTAATTTTAGCATGAGGTATTACTTTGATTCCACATTTTCACATCTACCTGGGAACAATTTGAAGCTTGCCCTTTAAATTAGAGACAAAAGTTGAATATTAATGGTATATCACATCTGTTCAGCCATTCCACTTCCAAGTGTTCTTGGCTAAGCACATCCATAGTCAACAATTTTGGATACTCTGTTTTCTCTTTGAATGTGTTGAATCCCTTCCTTTAAGGGTCAGCCCTGCTAGATTGGATACTGTTTATAATCCCTGCCAGGGAGCTCCTCAAATCTGAGAGTCAGCAGGCCATTTTGGTAGGAAGCTGGATTGGAATGACAGCTAACAGATCTTTGTTAGATGGATTAACAACTTTATTCTATATATTTTTCCGTGCATCTGTGTCCTGGAGTTAACACACTGACAATCCCCACTTGGCCTCACCTTTCCTAGGAAGATGAGGCCCAGAAGAACATATTCCCCAGTGCATGGTGGCAGCACAGTTCTCTAGTCCTGACGCTACTTATGATTCATGCTGGAGTAAAGGGGACCTGGTGTCTTACCTATAGCCACTAACCCCATGGTAGACTTTCCTGATGTTTTAAATTTCCAGGATAAAATTAAAACTCTACCTGTGTTAGAATGAAGCAAACTGATTATTTACAAAGGACTAGGAATTAAACAAGCATCAGGCTTCTCCTCCATGACACTAAATGCTAGAAGATAACGGAAAAAAGCCTACAGAGTTCTAAGAGCAAAGGATTGTGAGCTTCTATGATCAGGGGTTGAGGTAAAAGAAAAATACAAAACATAAAAACCTTTTCTGATACACACAGATTCAAAAAGTATACTACCCGTGAACCTTTATGAACATATCACTTGAAGATACTCTGATAAAACACAACGTAATATAGGAAAAAAGAAGAAAAAAGTAGCTTTCTGATGAAAATGATATGTAAGCCATGTGTACATTTATCCTCACCACCCTCAGCCTACACTAAATGATGGTTTAAAAAAATTTTATGTATATGTACACATACGCAATACACTATCACACACACGTGCCGCAAACACACAAGAACAAAGAAAATGGGATAGGGAACATAGGAAATTGGACTTATGACTTACCAATGTTAGGACCGAATGCTGGAAAGCAATGGCTTCCATTAGTGGGGGAAATTATTTTCAATCTAGAATTTTGTCCTCAGAATTTATCCATCACATGTCAAGTAAAATGAGCACATCTGCTGATAAACAAGGATTTAATAAAATTTACCTCCAAATGTTCTTTCTTAGAAACTACTAGAGAATGGGCTTATATAAAACAGAAAAGAAAGAAGAAAGAGTAAATCCAACACAGGAGAGTAGGAAAAGTGTTGTACAACGACAATGCGAAGTAGACTCTGGGGGCTGAAGCATAGAGGGCGCTGTGGTACTGGGTTGAGGGCTCCCGGTAAAGAGGGGGTGGGAGTGGGGGAAAGGTGATCTGAAAGACATTTAGGAAAAAAACACAAGAATGTGTATTTGAATTGGGGTAATATTTTTCCTTTTGCCATTCAAGAGTGTTTTCCTGGCCCCGAGGGGTTAACTCTCTCCTACATGTGGTTGGGATTTTTTAGAGAAAGACAGAAGAGACAAAGAATAAAGCAATACTCAGTGTATGACATGCAAAATAGGATTATGAGGCAAGAAAATAATCTTGTAAACCCCGCTTCTCCTTTGAGGCAGAGTCCCCCATTCCTATACCATTCACACTCACATAACCAAGTGCCAGGCTTATTCCCTGGCATACAGAGGTTTCTGTAAGACAGGACGCTAGGGACAGAGAGAGAGCCGTGAGGAGTGCACAGAAGGACAAGAGCTGAATGGTCAGGATGAGTGCGCTGTTGCTTCCCTCGCACAGAGGGGATGAGATCGATGTGGTAGCAACAGCATGGGCAGAGCTCCTGCCTCATCTTAATTTAGAACTCTGGACAAGAGCATCCCCTGGGCTGCCCCCACACCAACCTGGGGCATGGCCATGCTGATTTGGTAGGATGGCCTGGTCAGGCAGGGATAAAACTGGGCGTGTTTATCTGAGACATTGAGGGCTCCTACAAGGGAATTTTTAAGCTTACTGGACCTCACTTAGCTGTAAATAAAAGTGGACATTTTATTAATTTCCTCCCACTCCCCAGTGAGTGGGGACCCAGAAAGATGGCCTGCTTAGGTATATCCAAAATAATTAAATTATTATTCCCCATATATCTGAGTTGCAATATTTTTTTAAAGATTTTATTTATATATTTGAGAGAAAGAGAGAGAGAGCACAAGCAGGGGGAGGGGCAGAGGGAGACAGAGAAGCAGACTCCCTGCTAAGCAGGGAGCCCAATGCGGAACTCGATCCCAGGACCCTGGGATCATGACCTGAGCAGAAGGCACACGCTTAACTGACTGAGCCACCCAGGCGCCCTCTAAGTTATGGTATTAAAGTTTTGTAGTCTGCTTCATGATGCTCACAGATCCTTTAGTTTCCAAGATGAGCTCCCACATGTGACTTTAAAAATAGTAGTTCCTTTCTCCTTTTCCATCTTTGTTAATTTCATTTTTCTTCATCCTCCTTTACCACATACAATGGGATAAAATCGATGAACTTGGTGCGATTGTCCACAGTTTGAACAGAAAGGAAATCTAAATTCTCCAAAGAGATTTGGTAAGCATTTGGGAAAAGCATATGAAAACTCGACACCGATAAATATTCCACACCCAGCTCTCTTTTCAGTCAGGAGGCAGTATTTCCACCCGAGCTCTCATGCTCCAAAACAAAAGACAATACTCTTCCTAAAATCTGGTAAAACAGACCTCAAGTGTAGCACAACAAGCAATGATCTCATTATGTACATTGCACATGTGTAAGAAAAGGCACCAGATATTTCCATCTGTCCATCTTTATCCGCAGAAAATTGATTTCACAACTCTTCCGGATGTTTCCATGCCAAACCCCATATAAAAATGTTTGCCAATCACCCCTAAGCCTGAAAAAATGTATCTTTCCAAACAATGGGGAAATGTGGTGTCAGAAAGTCCCAGAGAGGAGAAATAAACCAGTGGTGGGGAGAAGAGGGACGGTCACCGGCATTGTCACGTAGGTGAGGGATTCCCAGCTGTAGGCTCCTGGCTCTGTGCTCAGTGTACAATCGAGATTAAACGCACATGGTACAGCCCTCAGGAGTTTCAGATCCAGCCGGGGACAGGGGAGGACAAGAGTGCCAAGGGAAGGCACGGGGTTAAGGGACAGTCAGGCAGTCATTAAAAAACGGAGACAAACTCCTCTGAGCCATACTGGTTAGGGAATGAGGGGCTCAGATTCATTAAGTTGTCTGGTTATTCCATATGAATAAACAAGTTTTCAGAGTCCGCCTTTAAAACCTAACACCTAACCAGGAGCTCACGAACAAGAGTGTTTGTTGGGTTTCATTTCAGAAGTCTTTGTCAAGCTGAACACCCGGCTCTCGTTCCAGCATGCGGCCCCTTTCCTTTCTCACTGCTACGTTCCTGGGTTTCTCGGGACCTCTCTGTTCTTGGCTCCTTAGAAAGCCTCTCTTCCCTTTCCCGTGCCTCACGTGGGGCCTCCAAGGCTTGGCTTTTCCCCCTGCGCCCCTCTCACAATCCAGGCTCCATGCAGGAGCCCGAGCTGATCAGGGTTTGGACAGCTGCCAAATCCACATCTTCGCTTGACCTCTCACCTTCATTCCGTTTCCTGCCTCCACGCCCATCCTGGCTCCTTGTCTGCACAGCGATCTATACATAGTTATATCCCACGGTCACTTGCACCACGGCTCATCCAAAAGTGAGCTCACCCTCTTCACATCCCACGCCGGCTTCCTTTCCAACTGTCTGTAGTCCTAGCACCTCCAACATTCTGGTTGTGAATATAACCATTGGGTCTCCCTTCCTGGGTCCCCCTTCCCTGGGGACTGGGAAGACTTGACGTGTCCAACTTTCACATACAGCTACACTGGATCCCACAAATCTAACAATTCCCTTTCAGTTTGTTTGTTTCTTCAACAGTAAAAACAGAGGCAGTGACACAGGGCTGCAGTACTGGGAGTGGGATCCAAAAAGATAACCTATAAAAGCATTTTGAAAAATAGAAAGTATTGTACAGGAATAAGATGTTAGCTGGTGGTTCATAAACGTTAAAATATTTTCCACATGGGAGGCTGTTGTCATACACAAGTATGATAAATAGGGTACGCAGGCTTAAAATATAGAGTTCGTCATGCTGAACGACAAATCAAACTTGTACAGCTCAGTACCCAATAAAATGTGGGTAGTACTTTATTTTTGAAACAGTGAAATGTAGGTTTTAGAGGAAAATCATATATCTTAGAAACTTTCAAGAAAGATATACATATATAGATGTACCTATTTTGCTGTATATCACATTTACACATGACCGTCGAAGTATAAAACCACATGCCGAATTGCCTTCCTCTTTTCCTACCCCCAGCCATATAGTCAGGCTTTATAAACTGTGGACTACAGTTGTCCCAGGACTAAAGCCCCAGGCATGTGCGGTACAACCTGGTGTTGAGATCTAGAAACCATGAATGAAATCCAGGACTCCGGGCAGGATGGGGGGCCGGGTCTAGGTGGTGGGCACCATCTCCCTAACCTCTCTGCTACGACACTACTCCATGAAAGGACGCAGGTCCTCGGCACCTTCACGGTTATAACATACTCTGATTAGCTCATCCATTCTGCGTCCAGTGACTCCTGCCATCACCACACCCACTGCATGCTTTAGAAAACACAGGATCTTCGAGTACTTATCACAAACCAGATGTTTTGGTCAGGAGTGGGAACCAGATTTGGCTCTCAGTTGAATTTCATCCGACCCATGGGGCAGACTAGCAAGAAGATGCAAAAACTTCCCATTTCACACCATGCTCTTGCATACATGTGAGAGGCCACAAAAAGTGTGTCATTTTCCCTTTGTTGTCTTTCACTCTGCTTCTGTTTCTAGGGATTTGTTTTTCCATCATTCCAGACCCTACCTGTAGGTTTCTGCATGTCCCTTATCTCCGTAGTTTGCATTACTTTAGGGAGAACAGGGGTACTGCAGAACTCTCAACCAGGCACAGTTTAGAAATAGGATAGGTTATAACTTTTTGCACAGGTATTTCTCATATCCTATTTTTATTGGAAAGGTACTGAGCATTCTGATTTTTTTTTTTTTTAACTTGGTGGCTCCAGGACCTGCCCATCTCAGAATCTTCCTGCCTCTGGGCTTCCTGGGCGGAGTGCCCACGCCCTTGCCCACTCGCAGGCACTCACACCTTCAACCTGCATCTCGATGCACAGCAGTGTGATTTCTGTCCCCAGCACCCTGCTGAATCTGGTCGGTCATTTTCAAGCTTTAAACTGCCAGATCCAGGAGCTCTTTTCAGCCTGCATTTCCCTTACACTCTCTGGATCTCGTTCTTGATATTCTCTCCTGCAGAACTACTCCTTCATGGGTCCCCTTTCTTCTGCCCCTCCAACTGCATTTCTCAGATTTTGTTCTTAACTACTTTTCCTCCTCATTCTTCATTGTCTGCTTGAGCTAATGTACCAGTTCACTCAAACTCAACTACAGCCAGCACTGTAGAAGCCAGAATCCTGATTTCCATTGCCCACTTTGACCTAACTCATGAGCTTAGACCAATTGTCAGAGAGCATCCAGGGATTTCTCACCATCCCAGATGTTTCCTGATTACAAGGAAATTCTGTCCTGTGTTGTACAGGTTTCTCCCAGTATATGATTGTTAAAACTTCACTTTGGCTGCCTGACTTATGGATGGGTAGGTATCAAACATCCTAATCTGAATGTTGGTTTGAGGTGTTTTGACCTTACCTCTTTATCCTTAAAGGATCTTTGGAATCACAGGTTTCAAACACTGAACTATGTGACCTGAACGCTGTTAGATCCTTATCACTAGAAGGACAGGTCTTAAAAACAAACAACGACCAAAAAAACCTTATTTTTATCTTGCTTTGAATATTATTTAAGTTCAGTCCTTCAGAAATGCACAGTGCAGAAAGGAAAGTGAGAACTGTGTGACCAGAAAACTGTGACAATTGCTTTCACATGGGGATTATGGGCACAATGTCATTAACAAGAGTGCAAGGGCATCCTTTCTCTTTTGCATATATGTCCTATTAGCTGTTAAGAAAATCTTGTTCTACTAAGGCTATGTTTTAAGTATATCTAAGAGACTATAGTTATTAATAATACTAACAACAGTGAACCTTGATAAAGTGTTCATTATGTGCCAGGCACTGTGGTAAGAGTCTGTCATGCTTATCCAATCCTCACAAAAGCTCTATAAAGTGGATTATATTATTAACCCTAGTTCATATACAAGAAAACTGAAATTCTGAGAGGTTCAGAAATCTTCCCATATACACCAAAAACACTATAATTCCTGTTCTTCAGACCAACAAAAAATACTTAGGAAATATATTAACATTTTCTGTTTGTTAATATTTATGTGTAGTTTTTTTCCAACCAAATCATACAGTTGTGCATATATTTCTGGAAAAGGAAAGAAAGGAAGAAAAGGATCTATTAAATCCCATTTACTTCTAACAAAACAATCAATACAAAATGTTCTGTATATACATGATAAGGATAATTTAAAATGATTACATTGTAATGTTCAATTAGTTTTCGTAGTACGATAAAAAAAATCTCAAAATAGATTGATGATTTTAATTAAATTGTATCACGTAATTTTAATTTGGTCCTAGAAGACACGGTTATTAGGTACTTGAGAGTCACCATTCACTGAACTACATGTTAAATAATTCCATGATCACGTAAATTACAAACAAAAGATACCTAAATATGATTAAGTGTATGAACATGTTTTAAAAAGTAAGACTTTTTCATTTACTTCTTATTGTGAAATATATCATACATAGAAAAAAGGGCATAAAATATTTATGTAGGAAGTAAAGAATAACTCATTCAGTCAACGGATATATATTAGAAGCTTATTATAGGGACTTCCACACTCAGCACTGGAATGTGCAGAGCTTAGAAGTTGTCACTTACAACCTTACAAGATAAAGCTGTTCAAACAGAGAATCAGTGACTTTTCTTGGACCCACCAGAGAAATTGTTTGCCTGGTAAACAGTCATCCTGAAATCTGGAGTACAGCTGAATCCAGACAGTTGCAGTCAACATTTGCTTACCTGGCCCAAAAGTCCCAAGAGCCATAAATTGTTAAGAACACTTAAATGGTAATTCTGATGAATTACCAAAGGCTGAGCGTGGACTAGCATGAGAATGAAGAAGTCCTGAGGACTGTCATCTCAGATGGTCCCCTACCTAAAATCACCCCACCAAAGTCTCATGGCAAAGATCTGAGAAAGATGACCTAGTGGGGAGGGGTAGTAATTGTGAAAGGTACCCAGAGCCTTTTCCATAGCAAAGGCCTCTTGAGGGAAAAAATACTTTGACAGAGCTTGCTAAAAGCTGGAGGAAGAGTTGGCATTCCTGTCTCACCTAAGGGAAAAAGGAATCTACACAGTCAGTAGGGGTCAGGGCTTTAAGGAAACAGATGGGGAATGCTACAGTGGGGAAGGATGGATGGTGCAAGGGGAAGCAAAAAGCTATGCCACCAGAGAAACACCTGTGAAGGTCACAGCACTATGACACAAGCCTACTCAAAGACTGAGATTTAATTGGAAGACTTTATACTATTCTCTTTCTCCCATACCATACAACCACACCAACAAACTTCTGTATAATAGAATGGATTCATTATAGCTGAAAGAGCTGCAAGACACAGACTCTCTCTGAGTCAAAGTACTTAGAGAAGACCAAAGGTAAGAGGGGAGAGAAACAACAGTGCTAGAGCAATTTGATGCCTCTAACACCATAAGTACAGCAATCGTTTTAAAAAGTCCAACTCCTAGCCATATGAACATAAATCCTCACACTAAAGTTCTATTTATCTTTGTTCTTATTATCTGATTCATCATGTCTGACTTTCAGTGAATAATTATGACATGATTATATATATGCAAGAAAAAAAGATTCTGAAGAGAAAAATCATGCATCAGGACAAAACTTAGATATGTCAGATTTTGGAATTGTCTGATTGGGAGTTTAAAATAACTCTAATAGGTTAAGAGCTCTATAGCTATTAAAGAAATTGAGTTAGTAATTAATAACTTTTATAAAAATTAAGTATCAAGTCCAGATGGTTTTACCTGTAAATTCTACAACACATTTAAGGTAGAAATTATACGAAATTTCCATGATCTCTTCCAGAAAATGGAATAAAAGGAAAAACTTCCTAATTCTTACTAAGACACCAGCATTACCCTAATCTCAAACCCCAGATTAAGACATTGCAAGAAAGGAAAACTACTGACTGATATTCTCATTAGCATAGACTCAAAAATTCTCAACAAAATATAAGCAAATCAAATCCAACAATGCATAAAAAAATGCATCAGAATCAAGTGGGATTTATTCCAGGTATATAAGGCTAGTTCAACATTTGAAAATCAATGAATCTAATCCACCATTTCACAGGCTAAAGAAGAAAAATATTATCATATAAATTATTAAAAATGTGTAAAGCAACCTCACTAAAGTAAATGGAAGAAACAGATACTGACCTGAATAACTCGGGAAATGAGCGGAGTCTGTAAGTTTAAAGGCAAAGGGATTGTACATAAGCACTGTACTCTAACTGATAAAGTAACTTCCCCCAGGAGTGTGGGTTAACAATTCTGACAGCACTATATGTGTATACTAGAATGGAACAATTAAGTAAATGGATGGTGGATGGTGGCAGTCAGGGTAAAGTACAAAACATCCTAATTTCCTTATCTAGTCAGCTGCAAGGGTCTAGAAACAATGACATCCCAGTACCAATAAACACACTTAATGCCCAGGTCTCCAATAAAAACAACTAGAGCTTCTTGGGAAAATGGCTGATTCTAGGGCTGAAGAAGGAAATATACAAGGTGAGCCTGGAGCATCTTGAAGGGTCAGAAATGAAAACTGCCCCCACCCAATTAAAAAAAAAAAAACAACAACAAACCAAAACCATTCACACTGATGGGAGTATGTCAGAGGTGCACAAGCACCAACTGAGGAGCTCCCAGTGTCCAAAGCTGTAACAGTTTGAGCTACCAAGGGAAAGTAAAGTTGTAGTGGATTATAATCCAAAGTATTAAATAAATATTCATGAGTTCATACTGATAGAAGTGATTGGATAAATAAATAGATTAGGGAGAAGAGACAAATCTATGCAGAAGAATCCCAAATAATTTATGTAGACGCCCCACCTCCAGGTGATGGACAGTAACTCTTCACTCCTTAAGTGTGGGCTACACATAGTGACTTCCTACCAAAGGGTACAGCATGGAATAGGGTTGGCGGGGGGATAACTTCACAGTGGAGAAACCGACAAACACTATCCCGGCCAGGTGATCAAGGTTAACATGAACAGCGCTAAGTCATATTGAGAGGACATACACTTGAGATGATGTGATAGAATGGCAATTTTCCTCTGTGGAAAATTCCTCCCCAGAATACATAACTCCAGTCTAAAAATAAGAAAAACATCAGACAAATGCCAATTGAGGGACATTCTACAAAACATCTGACCAGTAAGCACTCATCAAAATTGTCAAAGTCATCAAAAACAAGGAAAGTCTGAGAAACTGTCACAGCCAAGAGGATCCTATGGAGGATGACAACTAAATGCATGCTGGATGGGATCCTGAAACATAAAGAGAACATTACATAAAAACTAAAGATTTCTGAAATTATAGTATTTAGTTAATAATAATGAATCAACATTGGCTCATTAATAGAAGGTGTGAATGATAGGGGAAACTGAGCGTGAGGAATAGGGGAACTCATTGCACTGTCTTTGCAGGTTTTCTGTAAATTAAAACTGTTTTGAAATTAAAAGTGTATTTATTTAAAAAGCCTGTTGTGTACTAGACACTTTTCCAGGTACTGGGGACCCATTGCATAACAAGGAGACCTGGTCCCAGCCCTCATGGAACTGACTGTTTAGTGAGGACACAGAAACAAGAAGTTAAGGGAAGGAAACCACTTTGGCTGGTGTGAGCAAGCATGACCAACCATTTATTTTAGTTAATATTATCAGGGAAGATTTTTTTGAGACCTGAAATATGAGAATGAAATGGTCATGCAAAGAACAGGTGAAGAGAAGAAATTTCCAAGTACAGGAAACAGTGTGAACAAAGTTCATAATGTAGGGAGGAACCTTCAGAAATTGAAAAAGTGGCCAGTGTCTGAGGTTGGGCTTTTGCAGAAACCAATCCTGACCGAGGATTTGAGTGTACACGGATTTGAGTGCCAGTAGTTCATTGAGGGGAGTTGGGATGTCCCAAGAGGCATTAGGAGGAGAGTAGGAAAGTGAAACAGGGGAGGTGTGGTTATCAAGCAGGTTACTATTATGGGCTACTAGGATTCATTTACACTGGGAAACACTAAGAGATAGTATAGAACATGCCTCACTTATCCCACCTGTAGAAAGAAGCTAGGATTTGATCAATTGAGTCCCATCAGGAACTAACTGAAGTTTAGTCCTCAGGGGTGTTAACTCTCTGGCACTTCCAGCCTTCCTTACAGTGGACCAAGCAAGGTCCAGAAGCCAGGAAGAATTGCAAGTAGTTGCAATTGGAAGCCATAAAGATCAATATGCATAGGAAGAGTGAGTGCCAAGAGTATATGGGAGGAGCACCCACAAGGTCTGCCACAGCCAGTATATCTACAGAATGGGTAGCAAGGGCAGAAAATGATACTGGGCAAGGTTGGAGAAGTAACCAAGGGGCCATTTATGTAGCACGTGATAGAAAGCAATTGCTGTGTTCTACACTTGGCAGAAACATGATACCATTTGTTAGGATCACCGTGGCTCTTGTGCTGGAGATGTATTACTGAGAATGTGGATATAAGTTGAAGTAGGAATTGTTGTGGTGCTGTTGCTATAGTCCTGGCAGTGGAAGACTGGCTTCAATATAGGTGGAAGTAGTGAAAATGGAGAGGAGTGGAGAAACATAAATTGCATTTTGTGGCTAGAGCTTTCAGGACCTGTTTGATGGCTTGAGTAGATGCAGGGAATGATGGAAATGGAGAATTCAAAGATGTTAAGTTTGAGATGTCTCTACCAACCCAAAAGGAGCTGTTTAGTAGGCAGTTGGATAGGAGTGTGGAGCCAAGAATAGAAGTATGGTTTGAAAATACAAATTCGGAAGTCATCAGTATGCAAATGGCATTTTATACCATAGAAATACATGAGGTCAGAAGAGAAGAGACAAGAAGAGAAAAGAGAAGAGAACCCAGGGAGAGAAGGAAACAGTAAAGCAGGATAATTAAGAGACCAGTAAGAGGAGAATTTTCAAAACAAGGTGCCCCAATCCAGATGGCCAACAGACACATGAAAAGATGCTCAACATCATTCATCAACAGGGAAACACAAATCAAAACCACTATGAGATACCCCCACACAACTGTCAGAATTGCTAAAATTAACAACACAAGATACAACAGGTGTTGGCAGGAATGCAAAGAAATGTTAAAAATTGAACTATCCTATGACCCAGCAATTGCACTACCAGATATCTACACAAAGGATACAAAAATACAGATTCAAAGGGATATCTGCACCCCAATGTTTATAGCAGCATTATCAACAACAGTGAAACTATGGAAAGAGCCCAAATGTCTATTGACTAATGAATGGATAAAGAAGAGCTGGCATATATATATATATATATATATATTATATATATATATACACACACATACACACAAATTTCTCAGCCATCAAAAAGAACGAAATCTTGGTATTTGCAATGACGTGAATGGAACTAGAGAGCATTATGCTAAGTGAAATAAGTCAGTCAGAGAAAGACCAATACCATATGATTTCACTCATATGTGGAATTTAATTTTGTATTAGTAAAATGAGCCAAGCAAGAGGGAATGTTGGATGATTCAGGAGAAGGAATAATAAGGGAACCAAGGCCTTGAGGGGAGAGTGCATGGGAGCTGGAGCACAAGCAACCACAGGTAGAAACAGTACCCTTCCTCCTTTGTTAAGAGGAAGAGCAGAGAAAATTCAGGTAGATGGCGGGGAGATGGGGGAGTGCCTATATAATGACTCCTGTCTTCTTAAAATATCATGAACAAAATTAAAGAGCTAAGGGGGATTAAAAAAAAAAACCCAGCAGTTTAAGAAAAGGCAACAATTGCCACACCATGTTGAGAACCCATGGGAGGTGTATCACAGGTACATCCGCATGACCATGGGATATCTCTGCCGCTCAGGACCAGGCACAGAGAAGGCTCACAGCTGGGATCATTCAGGGCTGGGGTTTTGTCAGGCAAGTATGGCAGTAGTAAAGAGAGGCACAGTGACTGAGGAAAAGTAAAATAACATTATTCCGAATGAACCATGGAACTGACCTTGGCTAAGTTCAGGAAAGGTCCCCAGTAGGAGCTGATGGATAGTGGAAAAAGTAGGGGGGACCATGGATTGTCATCTCAATGATCCCAAAAACCTGATAGCAGGGTTCTTGAGCGTGAGAGTTTGAATAATAAAGGTGGGTGGCTAGTGAGAAGTTTATTGCATATTTTGTCCCATATCAATGTTTTAAAATACATGATTATGGGACGCCTGGGTGGCTCAGTCGGTTGAGGGTCTGACTCTTGGTTTTGGCTCAGGTCATGACCTCAGGGTCATGGGATCAAGCCCTGCATCAAGCTCCACACTCAGCATAGAGTCTACTTATTCCTCTCCCTCTGCTCCTCTCCCCCCGCCCTCCCCCACTCTCTCTCTCTAAAGTAAATAAAATCTTTAAAAAAAATACATGATTGAAAAGAAGTGGAAATAAATATTGTTTCATGGTTACCTAGTCATACTGGACTGTGCCCCACTCAGCAGTCATAATACACTTCACCCTTTCATGGATTAAAATTTTGCCTGTATGGCATAGCAATTTAAATCTCTAAATGTTTACCTTGTGGCTGTACTTTTCCCTTTCTCTGAAATGGCAGCCATATTGGTTCACCTGTCCAAATGTGTAGAGTAGCTTCCTTACGTATTCACACAGTGTCTGGACTAAAGCCGGTTACCAAAAGAGAAAGGAGAACCAGCAGACCCATGAGCCAGGTACCCAACTTTCTAGGTCTGGGATCTTCTACCAGAGAGATACAGGTAGTCAAAATGAAGTGTGGAGAACAAGAATTAATACTTGATACTTACTAGAACTGGTAGTAGTTAATACCACCTCTTCATATTTACTATTGAAAACCACTTGAGCTCTGTCTACCAAAGTTCCAAGTCAAGAAGTTTCAGTATATCTTAGAAGCATAAAATGAAGGGAAAATCTACTTTTCCCCCCACTTAAACCCATTATATAAAATGCCACGTTTCACTTCAAAAAGACTAAGCAGTTGTTATTTACAGCATTGCTCTGAAGTTAGAGATACTAGACCACTTTTAATTTTTGTATTTGCAAATAGTTTTTCAATAAAAAAAACACAGGCATACAACCAAGATTTTAAAATGGCAAGTCATTTTAAGTTAAGAACCAAAATAACAGTACTCTAACTCAGTATTTCCCAAGCCTTTTCTTCTTGTTTTTCTCCACCTTGAGTGGAGTATACTAGCAGAAGGATATAAAGATGGGGCATTCAGGTGGGGTGACAAAGGGAAGGTATTTTCCTACCTCACGCATTTCCTCACAGAATCAATCGCGGTAAAAATTCCAGATTTTTTAAGTAAGAGTGTTGGGGGATAATCGTGTTGCCCTAAAGAAGCATCTACACTTTTTCTCTGTTTTGTTTGGAACTAATGGAACGTGTAGGAACTAGACTAGGGTGAAAGTGGAAATCTTCGTTCTGATCCCAGATGAGCCCCTTGAGTTAGATGACCTTCAGCAATTGACTTCGTCTTTGTTTCCTATCTGATAAAATAGACTTGATCCTACAGGTCCTACCACCTCTCAGGGTTTTCTAAGATTTAACGGAAAATTCAATTCTTTTCACAAACATTTATTGACTGCCTAGTATATGCTAGAGATCTGAGATGCATAGTGAATAGAACCAATCCCTTGCCTTCATGGAGCTTACATTTCAATAGGGGAAGATAGGTGAAAAATAAAGCAAGAAAGACGGGTGGTGTGTTTAAGAGTGGAGTTGGAAGGGGGGTGTTCTGTTTCATAAGGTGATCAGGGAAGTCCTGTCTGGAATTTCAATAGAGGCTCGAGTAAAGTAAGTGGGTTGTTGGGGCTTCCTTGGCAAAAGACACAGCAAAGACAAAGGCAGTGATGTTGGAAGGACTTGGCATGCTTTAGGGACGGTAGGCCGTGGGGCTGGAATAGAGTGAGCTGATGGAATGGTAGGTGAGGTCCAAGAGGTGGGGTTGTGACGTGTAGATCTTATAAGGAAGGAGTCTGGCTCTCATACCAGAGGAAATGGGAAGCCATCTCCTTCTGCTCTGGTTTGAGAAGAGGGATGGCATCTGACTGATGTTTTAACAGGATCACTCTGGCTACTGTGTGGTGAAAGGAATAGATTACAACCAGTCAAGGGTGAAGAAGGCAGCCAAGGTAGGCTAGTTTAGACTCCAGTGATGGGGGTGCACAGTGGTACGTGGTCAGAGTCTAGGTGTATTTGGAAGAAAGAGGGGACAGGATTTTCTCACAGATTGGATGGGAAGTGTGAGAGAGGAGTGGAATAAGAAAACTCTAGGCCAAAGCAAAGCAAACAAAGGAATTACTGATATAAGCAAGCTTGCTTTAGAATTTAAAGGGCATTATGTAAGGTGATATTAACTGGTTCATTTTGTACCAGAGGCCAAATATTTGATAGATTAAAATCTTATTCCATGCCACTAAGACAGAAGGTATTTCATGTTTTTCACCAACTTTTAATTCTGTGGAACTCACTAGTCAGAGGTCAAGTTACAACAGTGGAAGTTTTTAATGAGAAAAGATTTTATTATAAGAAACAATGCCATCAGGTAAAAATGCAAAAAATTGTGCAATTATGGCAAAATGTTTAAAAATATCTACACATTTGCCCCCAAAGGACTACAGTACTTACTCCATACCTGAGCACTGAACATTGAATGCCATTTGAAACTGCTTCATATAGGGAATCTAATTCCTTACAGAGCACACCCACTTCTCGTCATGCACCAGTGAAATCAGCCTGATGCTTAAGCATCAACTTTTAGGATAACAGAAAACGAGGATGGAAAATAAAGAATACAGTTTCTACTTTCCTATAACATAGTTATACCAAGTCCAGTTTTCAATGTGTAAAAAATATGTAGGAAAGTGCTACATACATTCTTCAAATGCAAAAACAAAGTTCAAGTGGGACTGGCATATGTTAGCCTATATTTTAATTCTGTAGTCCCCATTGTGCCTTTTACTTATATTCTCATCATACTATGCAAATGTACCTTAAATATCTAAACATATATACCCACACAAATTACTAATCTTAGCTCTCTAGGACCTCTTCTGAAATCATTTTAAAAGTGGCAAAAGAACCCAGTTATATAATTTAAACAAATAGTTCTTCGTACAAAATTCAATATATATTCTACCCCCATAGCAAATTCTAAACGTTGGCTTTGACACACTATACTTAGATCACACCCCCAATATAAATGGTTATAGCAGAGGATCAACTGTTGTGCAGATGAACAGAATCAACCTGCAGAATTAACCACAGCGTGTTGTACTCCTGCAGATCACGCGGCACGTGTGAATTGTTACCCACTATTCTATGTCATGTTTTCAAGTAACGCATGTTTCTAAATAAATACAGAAGATTGTCAAAAAGTGGCAGGAAATCTTAGATATTCAACAAAGCTCTCAAAAATAAATTACATGAACATCTCTTGCAAAACTTAGTTTTGTTTCCTCCTCCCCTCCGCAATGCAACACTGGAAAGATGCTTCAAAACGCTCACAGCAAAAGCCCCACAACAGCACGTAGATAAAGAAAAGCAGAAGAAAAACTAGAGGGAAAAAACAGGTGGTTGACAAAGTTTATAAAGAGATTATAGACATACTATCAAGGCCAACAAGAAACCACATATCCAACTTCCTAAGACTAGATTTTAAAATGTTAATTCTATAAATGCTGTCCACTTTAAATTCTGCTTCAGAAAACGTTCCTTACTTGTAGAGGTCAAGGACAAGCAGTTTGGAAAGTTTCTGAAAAACGAGGTATGTGATGCAAAGAGGCAATGTTTTAAATTTGTTTCACAGTATCACATTACAATTTGTGCAAGAGTTTTGAATACAAACCATGCCAGTTTGTTTTCTTCAAGAGAATCAAATGTTCTACTTGAGGACAGACTCTGGGCTATCCCTATATCCTTTATCAATTATTTCAGGCATAGTAAAAAAACAAGTTACTGATCCAAATATCTGCCTTAGGTATTACAAATAAGTTGGTTTGTCCTTTATGTTACTATTACTAACTGATTGTTAGAAATTCATCCATTCAGTATGAAAAGTGATTTAGTACCCACAATGCTATGTTTCTACTCACTCACCCTGTCCTTCTCAATCACCTTCAGCTAAAACAAGGTTTTCAATGTAAAAATATACATTACTGTTAATTGCAAAAATGAGAAAACAAAAAAACAAAACAAAACAAAAGTGAGGTTTTAATGGTCGTATGTAACTTAAAAGCCATTAAATTAGACCACTGCAGGAGTTTTAGGTTTCTAGAAAACAAAATTGTAAAAGCAGGTATAAAACTTCACATTATGCTCCGTGCAGAAGAGAAATAAGTTACCTTTCACTGTACCGATAATGAAGGGACAGGGGGAGGATGGAAAAGGAGGTAGGGCAACAAAATGGCCCGTGTTAGTGCAAACTTAGTGTCATGTTCTCATTATTCTAAAACTGAATCCAGTTAGAGATCTTGCTATCATGTAAGCAGAGAATCTTGTGAAATCACAGAAGTTCAACAGGTAAAGTACTATGCCGCGAAACCAGCATACCAACTTGAAAGGTACGCACAGGCTCAGCCAATTTAAACCTATCTAGCTAGACAAATGAATTCCCTTATACTAGCACCAGCCACCTGTGAATTTCAACCCTTTTCGGGATTTGTAAATAATGAGACAGTGTGAGCACTTGAAAAAGTTATCAGCAAAAAAAAAAAAAAAACCTGCTACTTTAAAACTTTAGCTTAACTTAAAGTTACATGGGAAATATGAAACAATCAGACTAAAAGCTCTTTCTCAGATTTTTTTTTTCCTTCAACCTACGCTAAAAACACACTTAAATCTCAGTACACTTGAAAACAGTACACAAATATATATAGAGAGAGAATGAGGATCTAAGTTAGTGCTTCTCTGTGTTGGAGAGGTCACAGCTAAAGTCCTAGTGATATTGCCTCAAATTTTTACCCGTATTTAAAATAAAAAGTCACATCAAACTAGTTTGGATGTCTCTAACCATAATACCCTAACTGCTCTTATAAGAGTGCATAGTTGTTGATTCATCTGGTATCTCAGTGACGGATTATCACAAAATTCTAGAATGAAAATGATTACTTTTATACCAGAAAAAACAAATGCTGATAATTGCACTTTGTTACCTTTTGCTTAATGAAATGAAAACATCACAAGGATGAAAAGAAATCCCTCCCTACACCGTAATCTTTAAGAGCACCCATTGCCATGTACAAACTCTTTCAGCTTCTTAAATACTGACAGCACTTCTTGCATCACTGAAAGACTAAGCTTCCCGAAGCACAAGATGCCAGTGAGCTCACTAAGGCCTGCTACTCATTAAAGTACTTTCTGAAGACACTGAGGATAGAGTTTAGCAACAGCACATTCAAAATGCCGGCCAAGGTCCCAGAGCCTGTCTGGGGTCTCGTACACTTTCATCCATTGGTCAGTGATGTCATCATATTGGTAAAGGGAATTTTTCCTGCTGGTTCTGAAGACATGTTCTTCAACGGTCACTTGAGTAGCTCGAACAAATAAATGCAGTTTATTCTGGAAAAGTACCAGTTTAAGGTATGGATTTATGGACTCATCACACGGAAAGTCCTTCTTCCGAGTCCATTTATTTAGCTCAATATCATAGGCTTCTACAGTAAACATACGTTGATGATTTCCACAGGTTCCAGCTATGTAGTAGATAGAGTCCTTGTATACAGCTGCTAAGCCCTGGATTCTAGGCACAGTCATGGGGGTTAAAAAACCCCAGTAGTCTTTTTGAGGCTCATAGAAGAGGAAAAATTCTCCTAAAAAAAAAAAAAAAAGAAAGAAAGAAAAAGAAGAAGAAGAAGGAAAGAAAAACAAGAATATATACATTTACATGTCTCTTTTTGGTTATATGTTGAAAAGCGTAATTTTTCAAATATTTCATTTTCTAAAATATTTCTTGTATAGTCTCCAGAGATACATTATACAGTATAAAATAGCTTAAAATTTCTTCATTCCATGGCAGAACATAACACATAGTATTATAGTCAACCTGAATTGGGGGGTTTGTAATAGGGAGGTATAAGGAGTTACTCTGGCTTGAAGGCAGAATAATAGTTGAGAGCTTGGCTCCACTTATTCCATAAACTTGCATACTTCAGAAAAGTTATTTTAAGCCAGCTCTAAAAAAGCATTATCACTAATGGTTAGCCAGTAAGATCAAAGTATGCACATAGCTTCATCCTGAATAAGCCACTACACATTTATGTGCTAATTATTTAGTTAGAAGATAGCACATAGGGGCGCCTGGGTGGCGCAGCAGTTAAGCGTCTGCCTTCAGCTCAGGGCATGATCCCAGCGATCTGGGATCGAGCCCCACATCAGGCTCTTCCGCTATGAGCCTGCTTCTTCCTCTCCCACTCCCCCTGCTTGTGTTCCCTCTTTCGCTGGCTGTCTCTCTCTCTCTGTCGAATAAATAAATAAAATCTTTAAAAAAAAAAAGAAGATAGCACATGGAATTGTTCGGATTTATGTCAGTGGGCCATTAATATGTTTACTTCAGTGCTGCAATATTGCAAAGACAAATACTCAAGAGGGGAAAACATGGCTTTAATATGATAGAAACACACAGTTCATGGAGTTGACTTTGGGTCACCTCCAATTCTATTTTGATGATAAAAGGGGTTGCTGAGTCAGACAGCCCATATAAAAATGTCCGAAAGAATTAAACCAGTGAAGATTAACAAGAATTTCGCTAGTTATAACATTTGCATAAAATCCTTGATTTAAAAATCTGGATCTTTTATGAACAGACTAATGGTACCCCACTAGCCACATATAGTACAGCATAAGCCTCTGACTATTTATATCAACTTTATTTATATAAAGAGGCTTTGCTTACATTAGAAATACCTACTTCTAAATTGAGCTTCCCCCTCAAAACTGTTTTGAACTCGATTTACTCTTATCTACAAACTTAACTGCCTACTTAGTAATAGTGACACTATAATTTGACATTTTCTTAGAAGAGCTTGTTAAACCCACCAGCTTTTGGTTGCATATCACCTTCCCTCATTGACTTTTAACAGGATTCTTAAAAAGACAATAGAAAATAAAAGTTTCTAACACGTACTACCTCTCGACAGGTTTCTTATAGAAAGATGACTCACACAAAAAAGTTAATTTTTAAAATCTAAAGTCCCCTTAATAACTTAAACCAGATAAGCGATTAAGAAAACGTTGGGAGGGCGCCTGGGTGGCTCAGTCGATTAAGCCTCTGCCTTCAGGTCATGATCCCAGGGTCCTGGGATGTAGCCCTGAGCCCCGCTGCTCAGCAGGGAGCCTGCTTCTGAACCCTCTCCTCCCAGCTCCTGCTCTCTCTTGTTATCTCTGTCTCTCTCTCAAAGAAATAAAATCTTTAAAAAAAAAAAGAAAGAAAGAAAGAAAAGGAAAACTTTTAGAGCCTCAGATTCCTCTTACATAAAATATAACCTCAGATTAAGCAATGTTCATTCCAGCCCTGAAATTCAATTAATTCATTGTTAACTTTGCTTTAGTGTTTACATTAATACATACGCTTTACCTTCCAATTGGAAGTCTTTTAATTAATTCTATCAACTGGTTAGCCAGCAAGACCAAAATATATGTAGAGAAAGCATCATCATATTGAATGATATAAGCTATCCAACCACACTGGACAGATTATACACCCAGTCTTATATTTCATTATTCAGCAAGACCTACAAACAATCACGCCCATGCTTCTATTTAACTAACATAAGGTACTAGATAGTGATACTTCTTTTGGAGAATTAACTTGATATTGAAATTTAAACAAATGGGTTCAGGCATTTCTAGTCAAATAAAAGACGAGAGCAAAGAACATATTCTTTTAAAAGGTGTAAGAGCTAAAAAATCATGTGTATTTACACAAAATCACCCCTTTTTTCTTGTTTTATTAAAGTAATAGGGTGAGGAAAACATATATGAGCAATTAGGAAAACCAGAAGAGGAATAGGATGTTGGTATTATCATCACTGTTTTCAACATTCAAGCAACCAAAACGCTTAAGAAACAAAACACAGGGAAAACATTAGTTATCGCTAATTAGAACCTTGGATCAAATATCTTATTTATACTTACTTGGTCCTTCTTTCTACTCCTACTACATGATCTTTGCCAGAATACTATCCTTCAGTAGTTTAAAAAAATTTTTTTGAAAGCTAAATATATTAGACAGTCCCTCTTACAATAGCAAATGTAAAGAAAAAGGTAACATCTCAAAGCTTCTCAGTGGAAAAAACTTGAAAATATATTATGGAAGGTATTGTATGCTGCAGTGAAATTAAAAGCTAAAGCCTGTAATTTCAAACTTTTTATAATTAAGTTTCATAACCTTTGCAATCATAAGGCTTATTGCACAATTCTTTGTTCTTTTTCTCTTCTAAACTAATCCAGGGAGTTCCATAAAAAGAGGCTGCTGCCTCTCTTGATTATGTATTACTGAAGAGCAAAACAGTCCTGCATCAAGCTTGGATTCTTAAAAATGGTTCTGAACGTCTTCCCAAAACGCTGAACTCGTATTCACTAAATTATGTTTTCAAAAATACTTATCCCACATGATGTCAAAACACAGTGAGAACATAAAAAACTTACAGAATCATCTTAGTAACTTAAAGATGCCTGCCTTTTTTGATTCAAAAGTTTATTGCCTTTATACATCCTTTAAAGAACAGACTGTCGCAACAAACAGTTTATGATAAGAAAGCCAGAGGAAGGGCGCCTGGGTGGCACAGCAGTTAAG
Source organism: Ailuropoda melanoleuca (assembly GCF_002007445.2). NCBI lineage: Eukaryota > Metazoa > Chordata > Mammalia > Carnivora > Ursidae > Ailuropoda > Ailuropoda melanoleuca. Next base: position 33,446,224 of record NC_048221.1, on the reverse strand, counting down.
CGTCTGCCTTCGGCTCAGGGCGTGATCCCAGCGTTATGGGATTGAGCCCCACATCAGGTTCCTCCGCTATGAGCCTGCTTCTTCCTCTCCTACCCCCTGCTTGTGTTCCCTCTCTCGCTGGCTGTCTCTATCTCTATCAAATAAATAAATAAAATCTTAAAAAAAAAAAAAAAAAGAAAGCCAGAGGAGTCCTCAACTAAGAACAAACATCTGTTTTAGTATCAGTAAAGCATGTTTGACCTGCTCCCCTCTCCTGGAGAATAAACCAGTCAGGCACCTACCCTGTAAAACATAGATCTTCTCTTTGTACTCCACAGCATTGTGAAACTCCATTGCAACAGGCATTGCGCACACGCTCGTCCAGCAATTCTCTCTGCTGTCGTAGCACTCCACGGATTTTAGTGAGTTTCTCCCGTCACCTTCATAAACACGACCTCCAATTGCATACATCTTACCACAGCAATACACCAGTTTGCAGCCTATTCTGGCTCGCAGCAAGGGAGGTTTGGAAAGCCACCTATTGGTGGAATGGTCATACATCCAGAAATCATTTTCTGCCTTATGGTCGATGGAGACCTCACTGCTGCTGGGCCGGTACCCTCCTGCAATGTAAATGTCATTATCTGGTGATACAAGAATCCCAACTTCTCTTAGATCATTTGGTGGTTTGCATAGTTTAAACACTCTTCCTGTGACTATATCTAGACAAGGCACTGTTTGCTTCTTTCCTGAGTGTTTGTGGGCAGCATCAAAACATATGATCATTTCAGATGCAGTCATTCCAAGTCTCTGTGTGCAGCCATTGGTATTGGATGGGCCCTTTTCTACATAGCTTTTGGCTATAGCCTGTGCAAACTGAGGTGGAATTTTCTCTATAAAGGCATCTTCCATCAGTGGAAAACGAATGCATTTGGCAAAAATTTCTGGAAGGTGCACTTCTCTTTCGTTCTGTTCATGTTCAAACCACCTTACGATGCTTTCATAAACATGCTCTTCTCGGTCTACGTTTAAATCATCACTGTCTAGGATACTTATCAGTTGGTCTTTTGTCAACTGGAGAAACTCCTGTTCTTTGGTGACACACAGAAACTTTTTACGAATGTATTCTTTTGATCGATCTCCAAGTTCCTGATGACCATAATGATCAGCAAAGATGAAGACCCCAATAGAATTCTGTGGGTCCAAATGACTGATCATGTACTTAGCACATTGGTCTTGGATGGAAGGAATCTGGAAAATGCTAGCTGCAGTGAACAAGGCTTGAACATTGGCCTCTGTCAGAACCACTCTGGAGGTGTAGGCATAGTTCAACACTAAATCCATTGATTCAGCTTCAACGCCAACTATTCGAACTTCTTTTTGAGTACTTTCTGTAAGGCCGCTAGTGAACATGGATCTAGGAAAGAAAGAGTGGTTAATAGTATATGTGCACTCCAAATAAAAATTATTGTGATAAATTTTTTAAAGTATACAGTCACCACGAAGATAACCTTGGAGACTAAAAAATACTTCCTAATATGTTTCCTGATATTCTGAAGGGGAGTGAAAGCTGATCATCTAGTGTAAGGATTTAATCTGGCTAAACTCAAAAATTCTATTCTCAGGGCCAGGCCACTTTTTTTCATTTTTTAATTGAAATTCAAATAGCCAACATATAAGTACATCATTAGTTTCAGATGTAGAGTTCAATAATTCATCAGTTGGTATAACACCCAGTACTCATCAAATCATGTCCACTTTATGCCAACTCTGAGAAAAAGAGAGTATACCTAATTAAAGCACACTGAAAGATGGCGGAATATTACAGGACACCTTATTTTCCTTGGAGAACCTATCCAGGCTTCTGGTTAAGTTGCCTTAGAGACTTGAGATATTAACTCACTAGACCAATCAGAAAATTTAACAATACCTATAAGGTGGTCAGTATGATACATGAGCACATATAGACTGTCTGATTAAACTTTTCACGTCCCAATGGAAATGTACAAGACAACTGGTCCCTGAAATATATCTTTAAAAATTTCATCTCAGAAAAACAAGATGTTATTCAGAAGTTCATATTCTCTACCTACTTCCTTTTAAACCTATTACCTTTTGAATGCTTCCTTAACTGTTATAAGTAATATAAAGAACATCACTTTCTCTTGGACATTTTGAAAACCTTTGCTTAAAGAAATATACTCAATTTTCTCAAAGCTTCCATATTTCCTATGTATATCTGAATATAAATAAAGATCATAGTAGGGGTAATAGAATGCATACTTCTTAAAAGAGTTTAAGAATTAATTGATGCTTTGGAGATACTGGTTTTGAAAATCCCAAGCTTCTGTTTTTGAAAGCAAGTTTATTTATTTATTTACTTACTTACTTATTTCTAATTTAAAATATCTGTGCATTTATGGGACTTTGTTTGCCAAAACATTAAGTAGCCAAAAGCCTGGAACTGTATTTTAGTATTAGTCATTTATATACATCATTTGCCTTTTTCCCCTCCTTTAAGGCTTCTTTCTAGGCTGCTCTTAAAATTAAATACAAAAATCAAATCAAAATTCTTTAAAAAGCCTTTTGGGAAAAGGGTTGTTTGCCCTAGGGTGTTTAGTAGATGAGTGTTGAAGAAACCTAACATTGGTGATAAAGTTGTTTATAAAGATGCAGACCCCTCTCATTTTGAAGTGCTAGGTTACAAAATATATATATGTATATATATCCTAAAACAGTTAATTTTCAAATACAATGAGAAACACTGGGGATACACATGGGTACAAGGATCCAGCTTGCTGCCTGGATGAACCATCTCTGAGTCCAACTTTGACTTCTACAACATAAATTTTAAGCTTAATATCACACAGACTTTTTTTCATAATTGAAAACTTCATCTCCCAGTGTATGAGCTGGTTTTCCATTTCAGGTGCTGAAAAACTCAGCTATACAGCTACCAATTAAAAAGAAAAATAAAGCCCTTCATTAGGCAAAGATTAACTCCCAAAGGAGAACATTACCACATACCCCTTCATCATGGGAACTCTACTGACTTGAATAGGCTGGCCTCACACACAGGAGTAGTGTGACACTTGATGAGTTCTCCTCTGTTCTAACAGGACCTTTCTGTAAATGCTCCATAAAGACAGAACACGTCCTCACACAAAATCCTGAGGAGCAGAAAGTTTCCAGTAATCATGCAGATTTTAATTCTGACAAGTCACTGGGATCATGAAACAGCCATGCCAGATTTCAAGCTATTTTTATTTTTTTCCACCAGTGATGCAAGACTTAGAAACTATTAATTATGTCTTCCTAGATCTCACATAAGGAACAGCACCAGTGCCAAGAAACTTCTGTACAAAAACCCCTAGCAAGAGATAAGAACCTAATCCTTGAGTTTCCTAGCCAAATACCTCCATCTGAATTCATGTATCTTATGCTTAGGAAGTTTTCCAAGCATTTCCTTAATTTCGTGTAATTAAGGAAATTTACGGTAGCATACTTCTTTTAAAGTGATTTGTCTGAGTCTTCAAACTAACTTTAATTACATGCCAGAGTATAAAATTTCAGTAAGATACAGACATTTTCACTTTCAAATTTCAATTTTTTTTAACTATTCAAATCTAATATACAATAGAAACTTCTCAAAGGCAGCTTTAAAGGGGGCCTACTCTTGTTCGTTAAAAGTCGTAATAGTGACCAAGAAGTCTGATTCTGGAATCAAATCCAGCCTCTGCCACTTAGTAGTTAGACGATTTAGGCAGGTCATTTAACATCCCCAAACCCCAGTTTTTCACATGTAAAATGTGAAAACTGTGTAAACTATGCAGAGACAGGATAGTTAAGATATATAAAGCAATATATGTAAAGTAAGCTTAGCCCAGAATTTGGTAAGTAGTAATCATGACGTATATTTAAATGCACAGATGAACTAACCATATCTAATGGATAGTCTGGATAAGCAAATCCCAATAGCAATTTCCGTTACCAGGCCAAACTTCATACCTTCTGTGTATATGGGTTTCTTCTTTTTTTCCTTCCAGCTCACTCCCTTGTGATGGTTAATACTTAACAGTCCAATGACCTATCCCTAGGCAAGTCTAAATGGTTACATCATAAGCATCAGACTGAAGTGACTATATTTAACCCAGTATTCTGAGAAAGAGGAATCAGAAACTACTGTCTGGAACATTACACTGCTATATGCCCTATAAAGGTAAGCACCTTCAAAAAAAAAAAAAAAAAAAAAACCACACCTTTAGAGTTTAGTTGAGATTATCTCACTGTCATTCAGGCACCATTTTTGAACACTGAAAGTCTTAAAAAAGTGAGCACTTGAAACAAAAGAAGTTAAACTCAAGTAAGAAATTATCTTTATCAGTGATCTCAAAGTATGAAATCCTTTGTTAAACCCAAGTTTTGAAATCTTACTGTTTCAACGTTTTCAAGCACAAAGAAGCATGTAATGAAAATAAAATTTAAAAACACTTCTGGAAATCATGGAAATAATCATTAGTCTGGAGCCTAAGATACATTCTTTCATTTTTAATTCATTGCTTTTACCCCCATGGCATTAAAACAATCTACTGAATGGTAATTTGTTTTCTAAAGAACGTACTATTTCGTTTTAAAGTCCAAGAGATACATGCACCGGAGAACTACGCCTCATAGATAAATTTTTGGAACAAATTCTAGATCAGCACTGTCCACTAAAACTTTCAGTGATGGAAATGCTCTATATCTGGGCTGTACAACTGGCAACCACTACCTGCATGTGGCTACTGGGCACTTTAAACGTGGTTAGTTGGCCTGAAGAACAGAATTTTTAATTTTATTTAAAACAATGACTGAGCAGCACAAGTCTAGATTTTGTTGTTAATTTACCTGAAACAAACAAAAATACAGTCACTAACTTAAAAACCAACGACCTGAATTCTAGAAGAATCGGTCAAGTGAAAAACAAGGACTCAATAAAATAGGGCCTGTTATTTATTTTCAGGAAACAAACTCATTGGTTTCATTTAATTGTCTCATCTCCGTTTTATAATCAAGTGGGCAACACTGAGGGATAAAAGGAACGCGGTGAGGATATCAACAGAAGTTTCTGCCACCATCATACCTGAAGTAAGGGCTGATTGCAGCAAGAACGTTTCTATGACAGGAAAATGTTTTCCCGTGATCCACTTCCACTACAATGTCTGTCAACTGTCCTTCATCGTACATTGTTTTGAGTTGCTTAAGAATACTGCACGCATGGAAGGGGTCCATGGCATCGTTGGCTGTGTCTGAAGATGGAATCCCATTCGGCGTTGGGGAAGACTTGCTTAAATCTAGGAGAAAAATCGTACAACCACAAGAAGTTCGGAGCCAGTTACGGCGTTCACGCTTCCCCCCACCCCGACCCCCGCCTACAAAAATACATGTATGTATATATACGCCACCAAATGGGACCGCGGGGTGAGATCTGGGGGAGAGAGAGAGAGCGAGAGCTGCGATGCAAGTTCAAACACCAGCCTGCTCCTCCGGGAGCCCGGCGAGCCCGATGCCCAGTGCTCGCGGAGGAACTGTGCTGGCTGAACCGGCGCCGTGTCTGCGGCGACTCCGCCGAGAGCCAGAACGTCCCAGCCGAGAGCGGAGGGCAGAAGCCTCACGAGGGAAGCTCGATGGATGGCGGCCTCCAGTGCCCCCTCAACCTCCTGCTGAACTGGTCGAAGTGGCGGCGGGTACCCGGCCTCCCCATCGCTGCCCGGCCGGACCGCCCACCGCCCTCCACGCCATCCATCCTCCCTCCCCTCATCCCTCTCCACCTCCCCATCCTTCTCTCTGGCGTCTTCATCGCCACCTCCTCAGCTCGCAGCCTGAGCTGGACCCCGGCCCACCTACCCCGCAACACACCTCCCCAGCCACCACCAGACCCACCTGCCGACGCGGCCATTTCTCGACGGGGCCCCGGCTCCAGCTATTTAAAGAGGAAATGTCATTTCGCTTGTCTCGCTCCCGGGTTCCGGCTCTTCTAAGCTACACCTGGCCAATGGGGTGGCCTATGCATCCGGCTCCGCCCCTAGCCTCCGAGTTCCGTGTTCCGATTGGCCACGATGTGCGCAAGGCTTTTCGGGAAGTGTAGTTTTATTGCCCCCGCTCCCGCGTGGTCCGAGTAGGGCGGAGGCCCACGCCGGTGATTCTTATTGGCTGGTTGTGGCGGAGGTGGAGAGCTGGGAACGCGCCAGCCTGTGTCTGTGGGGCGCGCAGTGCCTGCCGGGAGAGGTAGTCTTCTGGCTGAGGAGAGCTGTCATTCTGAGGGGCTGGGGTAGGGAAAGCTCTTGAAGTGCAAATTTCCCCATTTTAGGCCTCTCTCCAGGGCCCCGGCTCTTTATTTATTTATTTTTTTTACCTTGTTCTTCATTCCCTAAACCTCTCACCAGTGACTAGCTTCCGGTATGAAAACGACCTCTGCGTGAGGGCTGTGAAACCAGAAAAAAATTGGAAATGGACAAGAGGGCTGTTGTCCAAAAATGCGAAGGAAATCTGACACTCCACCCTGAAGTAAAATATCTGGAGGCCCAAAAGCAAGCCATCTCTGATGAGTCACCTGTGACACCCAATTGAAATAGCATCGTCTTGGCCGAGTGCTCTGGTTTCTACAGATTAATTTGGTCTTGTTACAACGGCTGCTCAGGATCTCTAACTCCCACTCTTACCTTGCTTTTCTTGAACACCCAGAGAACAAGAACACCTGTTCCGCTTTTAAGAGCTCATAAACAGTATAGAGGGATTCAAGATGCTTTCCTTTTTGCTCCTGGAGGAGGAGTTGAGATACCAAATAGTTTTGCTCAACTGGAGGAGTTGAGATACTAAATAGTCTGATATTTCCTTTGAAGAAATATTGGAGGGTGCCCTGACCCTGAGCCAGGGATCGTTACTGAAACCCTGGCTCTTTCCTTACTAAATATGTGAACTTAGATAAGACCTTATAATTCTTGAGCACTCAGGCCCTTCACCTGTATCATGTGAACAATAATTACTATTCCATCTGCCTCATAGGCTGCAAGCTTTTAGAAAGGAGGCAGAAATTTTACTGTTGGCATGTTTTGATTTACTTGTATTTCTAGCATCTAACAGGGTGCCTGGCACATAATAGATACTTAATATTTTAAAAATAAATGTAAGGCACAGATGAGCTAACATTGGAAATACTATTTGTAGACTTTGAAATGTAAGTATTATCAGTGAATGGGAAGGAATTTTTAGTAGAGATATAGTTAGTCTGTGTGCATAGCTTTTCTAACACTGAAAAGATCAAACAGTCGAGCTTCTTGATAAAGGATTTGAAATTTAAGTTGTGATTAAAAAGACAGAGACTGATGAAAAACAATGCAGCTCTCCTAGCTCCACTGAAAACTTTAGAGCTCAGAATACTATAATTCCATTCAAATTAACAAGAATTGGTATTTCCTTGGGGCCGGGATATACGAACATAGATATACACTGTGTCTGCACTCTGACTGTAATCTGTAAACCCTGTCTGCACAGCTCTGCGTGGATAAAATTGATTTAACTTTTGTTATTCAGAACTTTAAATTTCCATTTTTTATTATCTCAATGCTATTGCTTTCTAAGTTATGAAAATAGTAGAGGTTTCTTCACTCACCATGTTGAAGATATTAAGATAAAAAGGACATCAATCCTTAGGGATTTAGCAAATAAAAATATAGAACATGCAATATTTAGGACATAATTAAAGTGAAATATTTGTTATCTAAAATTTAAATTTATTTGAGTGTTCTGTATTTTATCTGACAACCTTTTCAAACCAGTTAAAATACAGATTTTCTTGTTTGTGTTTTGTTTTTGTCCTCATCATGTATCTAAGCCTTAAGAAATTTGGCCAGTTTTCTTTTTAATTTAATTCTCATCTAATGAACAAACAAACTTGACAATATTGCTTAATTGATTAAAAGGAAGTTTTCTGATTCTGTGACCCACAAATTTCTCAATTTGGGGGTGGCAGAATACAGAGAACAAAGGCCAATCTAAATATAAATAGGGGAAAAAGTGAACATTTATAATTACAAGGTTGCCATTTATATGACACTGTAAATAGACTCCATTCTACTGAGCAGATGGCATTACATAGTAAAGATTTCATCATCATTAGAAATGCATTAAAAAAAATAAGGAGGAGGATGTAAATATTGAGCCAATAGTCCCACAGTATTCATTCTCAATGATCTTTAATAATACAAAGGAGATTTTGTTTCAGGGTTGATACTAAATAGCCAAAGGCTACAGCTTTGTTTTCAAATAGCTCTAATTTGTAATTTTATAAGAACCTACTGCCAATCTAGAAAGACAGCAGCAAAAGTAAACCAGTTTTCTTAATGCATTAAGTACTATATTGTCCTATGAAGCAATTTCTTGTATATTTATAATTTAAAGTAAAATTAGTAAGGATGAAAATTGAAAAAGCACCAGATATTTGAACGACGTGTATTTAGTTCAAATTCACACTTAGAGCTTTATTATTTTAATATTTATTGCCTAGGAACCAAAAGGAAAGAAGTTTGTTATACTCATGGTTGAGAGTAGAAAAGTCTTTACATTAAAGTTCTAGCAGAGATGAAGGATTGTGAAAACAGCAAATTTAGAAAAATGAGAAAATCGCATAGTCACATTGTTTCATTTTGGGTTTTTTTTTATGCTTCCACTTTAAGAGAATGACTTTTAGCAATTATCAGCTATGCCCAGGCTACTGTAGATAATAATACCACACAACACAAAAATGATAGCAACCCTGATGAAGAAGGTATAAACAAAATAGAACATCACTCTGCAAATCGATTCTGCTGTTTTCCAATTTCCCTGTTCAGTACCGGTTGAGGCTGTGAAATTGACCAGAGCAATATAAAATGAAAGTAAAGAGAGAATACCTGTGACTGTTACCTTTCAACAAATGACATCCTTCTGTATTTATCTTTATCTTTCTCAGGCTACAGCTACAGCAAAATGTGATATTTTGTATTTATCTTTATCTTTCTCAGGCTACAGCTACAGCTACAGCAAAATGTGATATTTTTCCTTGCTAAAGACATTTATGTTGGCTGAACTAATGCTTTAAATGAAGCAAAAGAATTTTTAATTATCTGATTATAAACTTAATATATAATATCACATACTGGAAACATGGGTTTTTTTATAATGTCTAGAACCTTATATATTTCATAAGATTTTGCTTCTTTTAAATACAAAGCTCTAAATAGATAGTAACATCAGGTTTATTGATTGTACATTACTGGTCTCTGTATTTTAATTTTTGAAAATTTATTTTTGAGTAATCTCTAAACCCAATGTGGGGCTCAGAATTATGACGCCAAGATCAAAAAAGATCAAAAGTGGCATGCTCTTCCACCTGAGCCAGCCAGGTGCCCCTGTATGTTAATTTTAATTCCCTTGAGGTGATGTGAGGCTTCAATATGGTGGTAACTCAAAAACTGCTTTTTGTGAATCACTGAATTTGATCGTACTGAGGGTTATTAAAACACACTCATTTGCCTTTTAAGTGGTTGAAATTTAGCATATATATGAAAACAAGAGACTGTCAAACTAGTGGCAGGGATATTCAGTTCCTCAAAAATATTTATTACCATCTCCCAATCTGCGTTCTGGGCAGGCACAGTATAAACTAATGTTCCTGAAATCAAAAACAAGAGTTATCAATTCTATGGAGAGATAGAGATAAAGACTGAATGTTTATGTTCCTTCAAAATTCATGTTGAAACCTGATCCCCAATGGGATTGTATTTGATGGGAGAGCCCTTGGGAGGTGATTAGGTTATGAGGGTGGAGCCTTCATGAATAGGATTAGTGCCCTTATAAAAGAGACCCAGAGAGCTTCCATCACATGAGGACACAGAGAGAAGACAGCCGTTCGTGAAATAGGATAGGAACCTCACTAGAAACAAAATCTGCCAGAGCCTTGATGTTAGATTTCCCAGACTCCAGAACTGAGAAATTTCTATTCCTTGTAAGCCACCTAATCTATGGATTCTGTATAGCAGCCTGACTAGACTAAGGTGTGTGTATGTGAGTGTGTGAGTGTGCGTGTGTGTGTCTGATATAAGGTTATAGGAATCATAGGTGTATGATTCCTAACCTCAAAGAACCTTATGATTTATCCATTGAGATAAAACATGAAAATTCACATTTTCACATGAAAATCAACATTCACATGAAAGATCAACTAAAAACTGAGGACAGAGGGCAGCACCTAGTTAGAATAAAATAAATACTGGGGCGCCTGGGTGGCACAGTGGTTAAGCATCTGCCTTTGGCTCAGGGAGTGATCCCGGAGTTGTGGGATCGAGCCCCACATCAGGCTCCTCCGCTATGAGCCTGCTTCTTCCTCTCCCACTCCCCCTGCTTGTGTTCCCTCTCTCGCTGGCTGTCTCTATCTCTGTTGAATAAATAAATAAAATCTTAAAAAAAAAGAATAAAATAAATACTTCACAAAATTACAATTAAGGATTTCAGAAGACAGATGAGATTTTGTCCAGCTGGTATGGGATTTCAGCTGGGAATCAAAGGAGGGAATGCCACAGAAATATTCAAAAAAGAATAGCATATGTTCTTACCCATTTGCTGTATCTTGGCTTGACCTACAAGATAAAGCATTAATTCGTTCATACTTTAACATCGATAGGGCTTAATTCAGGGCTTGAACAAAGAAAAGGTAACACATAGCCATGTGTTACCAACACTATTTCACTTAATTTCGTGTTTTAATAAACATTTATGAAAAATTTTGTAAGAACAGTGTCACAAATAAAGAGACTAAATCCTAAAGAATATAAATAAGGTGTCCACAGTCATATAGAGATCTTTGGCTCCAAAGGCAACTCTTTGTTGATTACAGTATATAAAGGTCCCTAGGTATAAGACAGAGCATTGAAAATAAGGTGTCGTAGAATTTATTTCTGTATTAAACTGGTCTAGTTGTGTATCAAACCATGGTCAATTAATATCTGCTAGTATTTACCATGAATGGACAGTACTACTGATGCAGGTTTGAGATACTTTTAGGCCCCAAGAAATGGGGGGAAAAAATTTAAGTTAGAGGGGAAATAATCACACTATTGAAGTAATTTGACTTTGTCAGACTTAACTGATAGATTTAGAGGTATAGTAATGTAGTATTTTTATCTTTCTACTACATAATTAAATAAGATGGTTAAATATGTATATATGATTAATCATTAATATTTATTAAGTTGACTATGCTTCACTATTCTACTGCGCAATTGAATTATTGTACCAGACTGGAGACTGAATGGAATTACCCTATTGGACCCTTAAGTTATTTGACAATATTTAAGCTTAGAATCACTGTGAGAGCCAAGGCCATTGTCAAATGTGAGACATCAACACCCTTCTCTGTTTGAAGATTAGTTTATAATCCAAATGGAATGAATGGAATTAAACAATGATTGTTGATTCTTTCTAACCTCAATCATGATCTGAATTTTTTTTTTTTAAGCTCATGGTATCACTAAAAAGCCAAATGGGAAAGAATATCAGTGGGCAATAGTCTTCAGCATGTAGACACAGGAAATGAAATTCTTGTGGAATAGGCATCAGAAATAGGAAAGGAGTACATTAAACACAGCAGAGAAAACACAGAGGATAAGGAGTTAATTGTACTTTAATCCCCCAAATAATCAAATATTTATAAAGCGAATTTGTTGGTATACCACAGTAATTGCAGGGATATTTAATTTTTTATTTCTGGTTGTTGTACCATAGGGTTTCTGAATCTCAACACTACTGACATTTGCTGCCAGATTACTCTTTGTCTTTGGGGGGAGAGGGGTGGTGGTGGCTATCCTGTGCATTATCAGTTACTTAACAGCACCCTCGGTCTCTACCCACCTGATGCCAGTAGCACCTCCCACAAAGATGCGACAACCAAAAATGTCCCCAAAGATTCTCAAATGTCCCTTATGGGGAAAATTTCCCAAGTTGAGAACCACTAAACCGTTAAATAAAATGGCTAAGTATATATATACATATATATATGTATATATATTGATTACAGATAATGAGTGCAATTAATGTTTTTTAAATTTTTCGTGGCACATTTACCTATTTGCAGCTTATTCATAGTTAAACCTGAGCAGGAACTTAGGATACAGCTATTTCCCACTTCAGTACTGTGGCATAGGCTCATCATCGTTGATCTCTAGCCTTGCTAACAGTAAGAGAAGACAAATCAAAGCACCCTCATAGGTGTTGTGAATGCAAATGTTTGTGACATTAAAACCAACATGTGTATGTAAGGATAGACTGAAGTATGGGATTGATAACAAACTACCCCATACTTCCAGTAGCTTAAATCACCAAGATTTCATTTTGCACTCTTGCTAGTGCTCCACGCAGGCAAGCAGGCATTCTGTTCGTTGCAATCACTCAGAGCCCCAGACTGACGGAACAGCCAACCGTGCAAATGCTCTTTCGTCACTACACCAGGGAGAAAACGAAGGTGCCAAGAGCAGGCTGCCCCACGATGGGCCACTTTTATATGAACGTTATTTTGAGTTAAAAGAAATCAAAACCCAGCAGATTCAGGAAAAGCTCTTTCCCTCCCACTCAACTGCCTGCTTATACCAGTAAGAGAACTATTAACAAAGATTCCTCTTTCCTGAAAAATTTAGCTACATAACAGGGAAAACTTTGTTTTCCGAACATCTCCTTTTACCTTCCAAGCTGATGATCTTTGTCTCCTTTGTATTCTCAAACATCCACCCCTCTCTTAGCTCAAATAGGTATCCTGTTGCCTTACTGTCTTTGGAATTTCATATCTGTGTGGTTTCTCCATTCTTCTATGAAATTTGATTTTCTCCTGTTTATCTGTTTCATGTCAATTTGATTCTTAGTCCAGCTAGAAGGACCTTGAAAGGCAGAGGGAATTCTTCCACCTTAACAAGAGCATGTGGTAAATTGTGCACTGGGTTTTAAAGTTTTCATCTGGAAAGACATGCATCACTTCCTTTCCCATTTCATTGGCCAAAATAAGTCATGTGGCCAACCTTAACTGCTCCTACAAATAGGATAGGAAGTCCAATTCTATCATTCTCAGAAGGAGGAAAGTCAGAATCCAGCAGCAATGAGGAACATACCATGCAAGGATGGTGCTAGACACTTTTAGGGATACAAGAATAAATAATGCCTAGTCCCCACTCTCAAGACCCGGCAGTTACAAAGGGCATCTGTAGTACACACACATAGGACTTTGAAAGAAACCAACAGTTGCTAAGATTATTTTCCCCCATCACATGGAACCAAAGCCATCTATCACAGGGGTTCTTCACCGGGGTGAATTTGTCCCCCAGGGGATATTTTGGGGGGTCGCATTTTAGAGGCTGTGTAAGAGCCAGGGAGGTTGCTAAATATCCTACAATTCACGCACGACTCCCCACAAAAAAGGATTCTCTGGCCCCAAATACCGATAGTGCTAAAGTTGAAACACTCTGGTTTACAGTAATTTTCAAACTTTCTCACACACGTTCCTAAATCCATTGAAATGAAAATCATGCCTTTCAAATGTCTGTAGTTGAGATTATATACACCAGTGCTCAGAAGCCCAAGTGGGCTCTACCATCACACATTTCACGTTCAAGTATGGTACTTTTATTCCAAAGTGCACATCTGGTACATCTGTTTTGAGATCCACATGAGAGAGTTGACTATATTTTCCATTCTTTTTTCAAAGACTTCGAAATTCAAATTTCAAGCATTGCTTTTCAAAACAGCACCATAAATATATCTGACAACTTAAGGAAGCGAAGTTTAGTCCCAATGGGGGGGGAAAAAGTGGCATGAGATAATTAGATGCTGACCATGGATAATAAGCTTTATATCAAGGCTATGGCAAGACCTTGATAGGGTCACCTTTTTCTAAGAACAGTCCACCATGATAGGAGTGGTCAGGAAATGATGGACCACCAGTGACCAAGGAAAGGGGGTGTGTTACAGTGCTGGGGTACTAAATGAGTTTGTGAGAAAACTTTCTACAGACACAAATGAATGCAGAAGCAAGACAGGCATGTGAAATGAATTCTTTCTGCTTGAGGTTTGGGAGCTATAAGTAAACTACACTGAGGGAATTTTGACCTTCCAATGTCAATTTGTGTTTGAATTTGGGTTTAAAGTTAGTTCCCAGACAGCAAGTTTTGTTTCCTAGTCTGAGCCTCAAGCCTGAAGCTTGCAGAATGACTGGATGATGTGATGCCTGGCAAAAGGATATTTGTGGGTTGTTAATCTGTGAATCAAAGGGCAAACCCTGGCCCAGCAGTATGTTAATCCTAATGGCTGAGTGGAAGCCAGTACAATCATTTACAAGAATGCACCAGGTTTGGGGTCTCCAAACTATGTTTGGAATGTACCAGATCAATAAATTGCTAATTTTTCCACCTGTGTTAGCTCACTGGCTCCTCAGGGGGTTGAAGCTTGTAGTGCAAATACAATCCAAACACTTTCTTAATTACTCAGACTACAACAGGTCAAGGGAACATGCCTAAACCTAGTTTGGAATTCTTTTATTTACTAGGTTTCTGCAGTCACAAGGGAAATTTAATTGCTATGCAACTTCTTCATTAAAAAAATGGATCCTTTCACACCTGTCCTTGGTGAATACCATTTTTTTCCCTTTTATTCTCTGGGGTCTGTTTATTAAGTAAATGTTTTTGTTCAAAGAGAATATAGGCTCAAGTCTTTAAGAGTGAGGGTCGTAATTCCTGCAACTTATTTGCAAACAGTTTGGCACAAATAATAAGTATAAAAGTGTACACAGACACAGGAAAATAGCAAAAGTGATAAAATGTTATCCTTCAGGTTTAAAATTTCCAAATAAAAAAAGTCAAAATAAATGACCAAACAACCCAGATTCATGACGTAGTAGAAAAATGGAAGTTCTATTATCTAAACTTGAAATCTTAAAATGAGACGGTATTAAAAATTGTCTTAATTTTTTCCTTAGAGACAATGAGGTAGAAATAAAAGAGTATTTGGATATGATGGAACACAGTATTCAAATCTTTGTTAAATGAATATTGATGATGCCTCTCTCCCCAGGGTGTGTTTTCAACAGTGATAGTGGATGATTCCAGATTTAGCCACACAATGTCAACTGGTTCCTTTCCTTACCAACAAAAAGGCATATTCAGGAGGGTGAAAATAAAGGTATGTTTTTGTTTTGTTTCTTTTTAAGGATGACTCGGTCTGAGTTGACTTTGATTCATCAGCGCTGGGCTCTGAGCTGCTTGGCTAACTAGTCACAGATTGTGTTGAGAGAAAAAGTGCTTACTTGGCGCTCAGTGCTTGCAAGAACTAACAATTTATTGTAGCGGTTTGTACCTCGTCGACTTCCTTGTTGAATGATGCTATGGACTGTATTGTGTCCCTCCAAAATTCATATGTTAAAGTCCTAACCCCTGTTAAATAACAAAAATTCAACTGAGTAAATTTTATATCTAATTGGCTTTAATGAATGATACACTTATCAGCATCCCATCTAGCAAATAGGAAGGAGCTCCAAGGAGCTACAGGAAGAGGTGGTTTTTAAAGTCAGAGAGTGTTTAAGACAAGGAACTCATAGGAGTGCCTGGGTGGCTCAGTTGGTTAAGCGGCTGCCTTCAGCTCAGGTCATGATCCCAGGGTCCTGGGATTGAACCCCACGCTGGGCTCCCTTCTTAGCAGAGAGCCCTCTTCTCCCTCTGCCTGCCGCTCTGCCTACTTGTGCTCTTTCTACCTCTCTGTCAAATAAATAAATAGGGGCGCCTGGGTAGCGCAGTCGTTAAGCATCTGCCTTCAGCTTAGGGAGTGATCCCGGAACACCGGGAGTCCCACATAGGGCTCCTCCGCTGGGAGCCTGCTTCTTCCTTTCCCACTCCCCTGCTGTGTTCCCTCTTTCGCTGGNTTTAAAAAATAAATAAATAAATAAATAAATAAATAAATAAATAAATAAATAAATAAATAAATAAAACCTTAAAAAAAAAAAGCCAAGAAACTCATAACAACAAAAAGATTATTTCAGGCAAGTTCACCTTTCCTTTGGGGGACAAAAGGAGTCTATCAGGAGATGACCTTACTCATGCTAACCAGGAAATTCCAGACTGACCAGTTAAGATTATATTCCTGGATAAGGTTGAAAGTGAAATCAGGTTAGGTATAGTTTCAGTTTGCGGACATGGGCATGGCACAAGTGATTCCATTTTGGTCCTGTTTTCTCCTTTTTTTTTTTAAAGTAAACTCTGCCCCCGATGTGAGGCTTGAACTCCTGACGCAGAGATCAAGAGTCACATGCTCTACTGACTGAGCCATTTGGGTGCCACCCTGTTGTCTCTATTTTTTTCCTAAAGATTTAATTAATTAATTAATTAATTTTAGAGAGAGATTGTGTGAGCAAGGAGGAGAGCACAGGGAGGGGGGTGGAGTGGAGTGCGGAGCCCAACTCGGGGCTCAATCTCTGGACTCTGAGATCATGACCTGACCTGAAATCAAGAGTCAGATGCTCAATGTACTAAGCCACCCAGATGCCCCCTGCTGTCTCCTTTTTAACACCCCCAACTGTGATGGTATTTGGAGACAGGGCCTTTGGAGGTAATTAGTTTCAGGTGACATCATGAGTGTGGGGGTCCCCATGATGGGGTTGGAGCCCTTTAAGCAGAGACCCAGAGAGTTTGGGCTCTCTCTCCTTCCCTGCCATGTGAAGACACAGTGAGAAACCAAGTAAGTTTTTGTTAAGGTATAAGGGATAACGTAAAGCTATAATTATTCAAAACATAACAAATGTTGTCAATGTGAATTAATGTTCTACAGGCTTCAATAATAAAGTTAAAACTATCATATTAATTGGAGTGAGGTACTTGCATAGAATATTACACATATACATATATGTTTGTACATTTACTATTACAGGAAGGTGGAAACAGCATTTTCTTTTCAATCTTTTGCTATATTACTGAGATGACTGGTGATAAATGAAATTACAATATAAACTAACAGCAAACCATAGTATGTTTTAACATTTTTACTCTAGAAAAATAAGACAGTCTGGTTACATAGAAAGAATAATATTATATGCCAATCTCATAATCTCAATATCTTCATGTTATTTTAAGAATTGCCAAGTCAATGCCTATTTCTTGTTCTAAGGGGAAAAATATAAAAGAAATAGTAATAAATATCTCTCAAAAATAACAGGTAAACCTAAAAGATTTCTTAAGCAATTATCTTTATTACTATAAGATTCTCCATTTGTGATTCCAGTGTGTTTCATGTTCTGTTTTATATCACACTAAATAATGTAACATACTAATATAGCTTCTGTTGGGGAGGGAAAGTTTTACTTTTACCCTGTAAGATTCTTCTAGCTGGCATTTGAATTACATTTTTGACATGAGACAGATTAACAGGAGAAAATCAAATTTAATTTTGTACACACAGACTTGAAATGCTAGACAGTCAGGGGAAATGAGGTTTGTATGCATCCTGAGCTAAGGAGAAAGGGGTAGGGGTCTGGGAGTTCAAAGGGAAGCAATGCAATTCACAGGAAGATGAAAAAGAGTAAATGTTTGGAAAACAAATGTTTGCTGAGCCACTTAGGAACGATAGGGCATAGAGAGAACTTTGATAAAAGAGCCCTTGCTCAGTTGCTCCCTATCATACCTGGTTTGCATTGTAATGCAGTTATCTATGGCAGTGGCATTCTTCTGGAGCAGGTCCTCTATCTAAATTCTTTTAAGCAGTTGTTGGTAGGAAAGGAAGGTCAAAGTTTCTACCTGAGTCTTTTGGGCCTTGAATGTTTTCAGCTTGGCATAATCTTCATGCCAGAGTGGCCCATCTTGGGGCAGTCTGCCCTGCCCCTCTATACTTCCAACCCAGTTTCATCCTTCCTTACATCTCTGAAGCTGCCTTGAGTTTGTCCCTTCCCCAACATAGTGAATAATCGTCTGGAGTGGTTGGGTAGATTAAGGAATGAAATAAGATAAAACTTCTATTACATTCTTACTTGCCACACAGACTAATCAAATAGATTCAGTAGGTTAAGGCATAGATTAAAGCAGGGAGATAAAACCCCAAATATCCTCTCCTATTTTGGCATACTTTGTCACCAAATAATCTCCATGTTCTGCCCTATAGAAATATATACATTTGTTATATGAATAAATGGTGTATGTGGGCATATATTATGTATATGAAAGCTTGAATAGATTTATGACTTAAATACATTTGAAATAAATTTGATGTCTTTTGGCCATATTTTGGGTACATACTAATTAAGAATTATTTTCTCTTTCTAGAAAACTCAACCTTTTTTGTTACAAAGTGACACTGCTAATTTTAGTAATACCTTTCATCTTAAAGTCTATTTTTTCTGATATTAATATAGCCACACAGTTTTTTTATTGGTGTTTACATGGTCTAACTTTTTTCTCCTTTTACTTTCAACCTTATTGTATCCTTGCATTTAAGTTGGCATGTACTTTTAATATGAATAGCACATATTTTATAATCAAATATGAAAATTTTGAAATAGAATGGTTAGTTCTAGATTTAGTGTAATTACTGTGTATTTAATTTAAATATTGACATCACTGTATGTGCATCAGATTTTTTCCCCACCCTATTTGTTCTGTTCTTTGTTTTTAATTGATAAAGTATTTTTTTATCTTTCCGCTTTCTTTCCTTTGTTTGGAAGTTATAAGCACCCTTCCTTTTCTTTAGTAATAATCTTAGTCATTATAATGCATATAAAATACATTGTTGATTTACAAAGGTCTATTGTTCATCTTTACGTGTTTCCTTTTTCCAGAAAATGTAAGGTCCTTAAAAACATTCTAACTCCATGTATCTCCTTATTGATATAGATGGCATGATTGCAGGAATTTTATTTGGCATAATTTAAACCCCACATTACCATTATTGCTTTGTATGGCCAATGTTTGTTTACATTTCTACATATTTATCATATTATTTTTGCTTTTTTTTACCTTAATACAACTCTGTTTTCCCATTCTGGATAGTTTCCTTATGTCTAAGACAGGAAGAAAGCTCTCACAAAAAAAGCATCCATACTTTCCCCTTGGTCTTGGACTTACCAGCCTCCACAACTGAGAGAAAATAAATTTCTGTTGTTCAAGCCACCCAGATCATGGTCTCTTATTATGGTAACCCACGCTGACAATTGCAAACATTTTGTTATGAGAGCTGATAGGAATTTCGGAAAAGAGAAGATGCTGCAAGCTATATAGTTAGTACTTTGTAAACACTAAAGCTAGTCTGTGTAAGATTTCCACATGGTGAGTGGCTCTATTTTAACTTAAGGTATATTAGACTAGGTAGACATTTTCATGTGAATGATGACTGGATTGTTTGGGTTTTTTTTAATGTTCCTTAGCCTCTTCTTATTCCTGGCCCATGTCCGTGTATATTGAATATACTAACTGCTCCTTTTGTAGACCTTTGTATAGCAAACATTTAGAGATTCTAACATTTCTGCATGTAGAACATTGCCACAATTGTATTATCATAAATTCCTGGGAGAGCTGATGTCCAAGCCAAGACCCAGAACAAAGGACTCAGTATTGTGGTACTGTCCTATTTCTTTTAAGGCTTTCCTGTCATCTCCTCTCAGTTGGTTTTCACACAAAAGAGAGTTAAAATCGAAGCCTTCTTATTTGAATAAAAGTCTATTAAAATAGAGAGTCATACAAATATGATACAGAGTTTAAACTTTTAATTTGAATTCAAAGCATAAACATTCTTTTCACCAGTCTTTTAGTGTAAAACCAGCGTCTCATCTTGGACTGAGTCTGTCATTTGGAGTCTACACTATTTTTCTTCCTTACACAGTATCTGTAATGCAAAGTCTATGGCTTCTATTTTCAATTTCTTTACAGTAGAATGGGAATTTAAAGAGATTTGAAACAACTACATGCAGAATCATTCTAGGCTTTTACGGTCCTCTGTAATATTTTACAGTTGTTTTAGCCATACCTAATTTGACAGGATTTTTTTTTAAGTGTCTTTAAAGAAAGAAGTGTTGCACCATTATGTCCTAAGGCAGGGGCTGACAAATTACTGTCTATAAGCCAAATCCAACGCATGGTTTGTTTTGTACTGTCTACAAGCTAAGAACAGTTTCTACATTTTTAAAGGATTCGGTTTTGTTTTTGTTTTTGTTTTTAAGAAAAAAAAAGAATATATGAACCTGAAAGTGTTTACAATCTGGCCCTTTATAGAAAAGTTTGCCAGCCTCCGCCTTAGGACATCAGGGACCTCTTCTGGGTTCTTGGCAGGTGCAACAAGAGGGAGCAAGGGGAGTTTTAAGTGCCAAAGAAATGGTGTTCATGTTTTTTGCCAATGTTCTACTTACCCCAACTCAATCATATTGATTCCCCCTAACTGCGGGGGAGGCTGGGAATTGTTGTTGTTGTATATCCTGGGGAAAAGAGATGTGGTAAAGAAATATCATTTGTTTCCGTCATATAGAGTGTTTTCTGATCATTCAACTTAGAATAGAAATAAAAGTTCTCTTATTTTGCTCTCCTGTTCCATTAAGTTATGTGTTATTTACGTGACATACAAATCACAACAGTGCAACTGACATAAACATATTTGAAATATATAACTGACACTTGATAAGTCTACAGCTCAACCAATGGGATAGGGAGGACATGGGCATCTTGGAGGAGAATCTTCTAACCTGGAGATTTCAGCAGGTCCTGATTATCAAGCATTCTGTGTTGTTGATGTTGCCCTTCAGGGGACATTTGGCAATATCTGGAAATACGTTTGGCTCTCCCAATTAAGAGAGTGGTACTAGCATCTAATTGGTGGAGGCCAGCAATGCTGTTTAACATCCTAACATGCTCAGGACAGCCTTTCACAACAAAGAATTATCTGGCTCCAAATGTCAATACTGCTGAGGTTGAGCAACCCTGGATTACAGAGCATGAGTTGATCTGGCAAGCTGCAAAGTGGAGGTTTGTTAAGAGAGCCTCTGCTATATGTATGTAAGAATTAAGTTGGTCAAAATATATAGGAAGTAAATATTTGGAAATTGTTAAAGTTGCTAAGGAAGCCAGTTAACTCATACCTTTACCTCCCTCTGGATCCTGAACACACTGAGATTTGGTATAGAAAGCTCAGGGATCAGTGTACTAGCTTTCTATCTGGCCAAGCCTGATCGAAGAACGTAACATGGACAAAGGGCAAAAAGAGAATTCTGAATGCTTCCCTTCAAATCTGGAGGAAGTGAGATCTGAATCTTATCAGCACAGGGAGTCCAGGGAGATGGAAAGAGTGAAACCACAGAAACAGAGCAATGTTGAACTCATCACTGTGTCTTAGCAGAAAAATACACACCATGGATGGCAGAGTTTTTATCATTTCATTAATTCATTTCTCTTCTCATGAGAAGTGTTGAAAAGGTAATAGTTTCAACCTTTTTCAGTTATGTGGAGTTTCTATTTTATTATCTGGAAAGGACTGTAGAAAGAGGAAAAGGTTGGTTCCCCTCAATTATGGTGGAGAAAGCCCCTTACCTTTGGGAGCCCACTCTTTTCCTCTCTCTTCTACCTTGACTGAATATAGGATTTTGAGCAAGTCACAACCTTCCAGACCTCAGTTTCCTCCTATCATGGGTAATAATCCAGATTTGTTGGCAGAATGAGGGCTGGCTCAGATAATCCATAGAGATCTCTTAAAATTTTAAGAACATTCTAAAGGACACACGGATGATTTAAAAACAGCACAAAATGTATGCAATTATGAAATCTTGGCTGTGAGATCAAGTGGATAATCTCAGTCTTCTGAATGATTAGAAATTGAGCATGGGGAAAAACTGTTTGAATGGAAAAGGCATAGACATTCTAAGGCATGATCGTTCTGAGCACACTGTCTTCCTTGGCCTCAGTGGGAGCTACACCTGTGGTTTGGAAGTTGGTTATTCTGTTCCCCCAGTTCTCTGTTGCCTTGGGCTCTGTGAATGTTCTGGCCTCAAATTTAATTATTTCTTTGCATCTTCCATCAATTGTCATTCCATGTTCAGAAGTTTTCTTTAGCTCCAGGATTGTTGAAAATCACCTAATGTATTTCTGTGATTGGTACTTTGTGGTGATGGGGGCAATACACATACAGGACTGAGACTCACAGGCAGGAATTTTAGACATGATTCAGCCTTTTGCCGGCCTAGTGATTGAAGGAAAATCACTGATGCTTTGGAGCCTTCACTGTTTCATCTGTAAAATGAGGAGAATAAAAGCACTGAACTCTCAAGGCTCTTGTGAAGGTAAAGTGTGTGAAAACACTTGTAAAACTATGAAGCATGCACAAATGTTAGAAGTGTTATTAATTCTTCATCTACTTGTAGTCACCCTCTGGGACATCGTAAAGTCTTCTTTGCCTTGAGGAATAAACATGAAGGAAAGAAAGTGCCTATTTACTCAATCATTAGGTGTGTAGTTGAAGAATATTTGGGGGTCCCTTTCTAATGATTCAGACATCTAGATGTGTTTGCCTGACTAATGAGATGTGCTTCTAAGGGTCCCACCTCAGCCTGACTACTTGAGGGCAGAGAACAAACCGCCTGTCTCACTGCCATGTGCACTGAATGGTAAACAGGGGCCCCTAGGGACCTTATCTGACTAGGGGCCTCTGCCTAAGCCACAGTGGCTTCTGACCATATGATTGAATGGTCCAAAAATGTTCAGAGCCATAATACTCCATCTCTGTAAATCTCAGCTTTGGAACCTGCTTACCCTCATTAGAAGGAATGACATGAAAATGTATTAATCTAAAAAGGCTTTTTTCCCTATTTGCTTATTAGATAATTGTCACAGATTAAAAACAGGACGAAGAAAAGTCAATACTGCAGTACAGTTCAGCTAGAATTTCAAATGCAGATTTCTAAGAAATAACTATCTCACCCAGCACAGTTCTGATGAGTCTCCACAGCCTGTCTGAAAAGGTGGACTCTTGCTCAAAACCACTCTCTCCGTTCACACTATTGGACTCAATTGGTTGCCTGGCAACACTGATCACAGGAAACCCCCATTGCCGCCCCCTTACCTAATTTAATTAAACTCAGAATTCTATCTCTCCATCCAGGAATTTGGCAATATGTGCTTTAACAGCCATAAAAATGTCCATTCTCTTTGACTCAGTAATTCTACTTTGGGAACTTGTCCTAAGGAAACAATCCAAAACATGGAAAAAGCTATGTGACCCAAAACACTCATCCCTACTTGATTTATAATATCAAATTATTAGAGAAAGCATTCAGGTCCACCTTTAGGGAAACAGTTAAATCAGTCGTATAGAGGCCAA
The DNA here is from genome assembly GCF_002007445.2 of Ailuropoda melanoleuca. NCBI lineage: Eukaryota > Metazoa > Chordata > Mammalia > Carnivora > Ursidae > Ailuropoda > Ailuropoda melanoleuca. Next base: position 33,422,860 of record NC_048221.1, on the reverse strand, counting down.
GGGCATGTCGCCCCAAGATGAGCCGCTTTGGCATGAATATTATTTTGAAAGGAAGCAATCAAAACCCAGTAGCTTTAGGAAAAGCTCTTTACCTCCCACTCAACTACCTGCTTGTATCAGGAAGAGAGCTATTGACAGAGATTCCTCTTTACCTAATAAACTTATCTGTGTAAGAGGGCAACCTCCTCTCACATTCCTGCTAATGTTCTTTCTGTCTTTTGTATCCTCTGACTCATAACCCTCTCTTAGCTCAAACAAGCCTTATGCTGCCTCACTGTCTTTGGAATTTCCTTGTCCCTGTGGATTTCCCATACATACACTATTAAATTTGATTTTCTCCTGTTAATCGTTCTCATGTGAATGTGATTCTAAGTCCAGCTAGAAGGACCTTGAGGGATAGAGGAAATTCTTCCTCCCCAACAATTGTGATGTATGCATTCAAGGGAACGTTGTACAATCAATGAAAATTATAGTGATGAAGGCTATGTTAAAATATGGAAACACCAATGATATAATGTTGAGTGAAAAAGTAGAATTTACAGTTATCAGCACACTCTGATTATAACTATGGGAAAATATGGCTAAGAAATTCACCAGAACACTATTATCATTGTTGTTAGGGTGGTGAGATCATGGATGATTTTCAAAAAAAAAATTTTCTCTTTTGATGGCTGTATAGTTTTTTATAATACATTTGTTAAAGATTTACAGCTCTGAAACCTGCTTCCATCCTCATTTCTGACCTATTCTGTGTGGAGCTGGATAAGAGGAACCTCAGAGTTATGGGGATTGATTAAAGAAGGCATCTGACACATCCTACAAATAAAAGGAAATTTCACAAATATATGAAAGAAAAAAAGTGTGAAGGTACCTGGGACATGTTAATATTACTTGATGGGCTGTAAATGAGGAAAGCATGATCTGTTTTATTTCTAGCTTTGGAGAAGCAAATATCTCAAGAAGTGAATGCCCTGGACAGGAATGGCTGACAAGCAAAGATCTGAGCAGATTTACAAGGGTCTTTAGAACACAGAAGGCAGAAAGTATGCTGTGGTGGTAAGAGCCTTGCTTGGCGGTTTCTGAGCCCTGGGTCCTTACTCTAACTCAGACAGCTCGGCACCCTCCTGCATATGCCTCTGTCTTTCTGAACATTATTCTGAAATGAGGACTATATTATCTCTAATGTCATTTCCAGCTCTGAAATTCATTCATTCATTCGACAATTTTTTTTAAGTTAGGTTTTACACCCAACATGGGGCCTGAACTCACGACCTTGCAATCAGGAGTCATGTTCCACTGAGTGAGCTGGCCAGGTGCCTGTCATTCAACAAATTTTTATTGAGCATCCACTGTATTCCACTAGGTAATTGTGGAGTTAAAAACAAAACAATAAAACGAGATTAAATGAGAATAGGACTTGATTCCTGGTCCCCAAATAAGGATTTGAACCCTATTTTAGGGGCAGGGAAAGGAGCAGGTCAACAATAGGAAGACTTTGTTTTGATCCTATCTTTATGAATAGGCACATGAATTATACTTTAAAAAAATTATCCCCTTACTAAGACAATCAAAAGGAACACTCTCATGTGTCCATTAGTGCTGATACTATGTTCAGTAAGTTAAAAAGCAATTACAGAAATTTAATCTCTGCCTAAGAGAACTCATGTTCTAAGGATTCAAGCGAGATTATAAATATTAAAAAATAGATTGGTATGACAAACTAGTTGGGAAATATATACCGTATATTTTGAACTTAGATCCTTTATTATATCTTGGTTCTATCCCTCTCTTGTCATCATTGTTTACACATTCATTTCCCAAATGGACAGAGTGTAATTCTAACATTCTCAAATTACCTTCTCATAAGAAGGACAGAAGAACGTTAACAGTCTAGCTGAGACTTCCCACGAGGTGCCAAAACCCAAACCTTTATTTAATGTTGACATAAAACTAGACCGAGACACCCACTAATCAAATACCATAATGTAAACTTTGCCAGTGACAGACTCAGTGCTTTAAGTCAGTCTGTAAGTTTTAGAATTCTGACATAGTTTCCTTTTTTTTTTCACTTATTACTGAGTCCTTCTGTATTCCTAGACCTTCTCTTAATAAAAACAGCTAACACATACCAGACATTTGCTGCATGCCAGGAAGTTTGCTGAGTACCTTACATACACTATATGATTTTTAATCTTTACCAAATTGCTACAAGATATGTACCATTAAGTAGATGAGAAATTAAGAATTAGCTAAAGGTGACAAAATGGTAGTAATAGGGAACATACACAATAAGGTAATGATGTCTATACTTTTGAAATTGTCACTTAAAAAATATAAACTTTCACTTTATGTACAACATCTGCAATCTTGACAATCACTTGTGTAGTGAATGGGGTGCTACAGTGCTGATATCCCCCCTATGTGGGAGTTATTCACCCATTTGCTAGCCCTGAAATGGGCTGATAGGCCTCAGGTCAGTGTCTCTCAGAAGACTGCCTCATATGTAGAGAGCTGTCTCTGCTCAAGGCCAGAGGACTTCCCTCCAAGGACTGGTTAAACCAAGGATAGGAAAGCCCTAACACTGGATGTCCTAAAAGAGCATCCCGTGGACTTGACCAGGGCCTTTGCTAGGACTGCACCCTTCCCCTCTCCTGTAGATATTGATCCCAATATAATTCCTTAATAAACTTCACTCAGAGTCTGCCTCCCAGGAACCCAACCCAACCCAGGAACCCAAAATTTGTCAAGAATCACATAATTTCAGGGGCGCCTGGGTGGCGCAGTTGTTAAGTGTCTGCCTTCGGCTCAGAGCGTGATCCCGGCGTTCTGGGATCGAGCCCCACATCAGGCTCCTCTGCTGGAAGCCTGCTTCTTCCTCTCCCACTCCCTTTGCTTGTGTTCCCTCTCTCGCTGGCTGTCTCTCTGTCAAATTAATAAATAAAATCTTAAAAAAAAAAGAATCACATAATTTCAAAGCATGGTCAGTGAATGATTATAAACTATGTGACTGACTGACTGACTGACTGACTGAATGAATGAATGAACTGGTTACAAAGAAGCCCATGTTTATCCAGTAAACATAGACCATCCTTTGCTTGGGTCAGTCTTGCATTATTTGAGGGCTTCAAGAACATATTCCTTGCGTAAAATGTGTTCATGATGCTAAGAGCCTCACGTGCATTATTTCATTTTATTCTTTTAACAACCCTGTGCGATAGATAACTGTTTTATTCCCATTTTGACTGTAAAGAAACTGAGGACAAGAATGGTTAATATTTTGTCAGGGTAAGTAAGTGAGAAGCACAGGTGAGATTTGAACCCATGTCTTTCTGGCCCTAGAATCCCCACTGGTTAATATAGCTTGGTTTTCTCCAAAGTCACTTATGCATATAAATAAATAAATGCTTTTTACTTGATTTGTTGATTTGCTAGTACTTAAAACATACCTTTCAACGGGGCTAGTTAAGCATCCGAAAATGACCTTGATCTAACTTGAACTTTGTGTGGAAACTCTACCCTGGTGCTCTGCCTTTCAGGAATTTGACTGGCTACCAAATAAGGTGAGGGACCTCATTTTTTTTACCTGTATCTTGGGTTCCAGGACAGGAACAAACACATTGTACTATTAAGCTACATTTGGTGGTTGAGGGAATGAATGAATGAATGAATGAATGAATAAGAAAAATGTCTTCAATTTAAAATTTTAATGGAGAGGGGGAGAATACTCCCTTATATGTTACAGGAAATTATTTTGTGTGTATATTCACCAATCAGTACTTTAATAGATTGACTTTATGTGTCCCCTGAAGAATAATGACTAGGCGACAGAAAACTGACGTTTGAGTTTGAACTGAGATGAACAGTAAACGTCAATTAATATTGTATTGCAAAGAATCATAGGTTTTAATCAACTTAATTACTGATTGAACTTATATTATGTATAAGATAACATGAAGAGAAAAGAGTTAAGACCCAATACTGATAGCAAAGAAGTTATATTGTAAGATTATGAGGACACACACAAATCTGTAACAAAGATAGCACGTGATAAAGGTCAGAGGAGAGACCAATAAAGGCCTGTGAAAAGCGTAGGAAGGAGCAAACTGATTTGGCAGGAAAGAGAGGTAAACTCTTCCTTCTGTAGACTACCTGAAATAGACTTCCGATCAGTTATTCCCTTATTCAAGAACTTTCAAGAACTCCCTATTTCTTACAAACACAGCCTAAACCCTTTGACATGGCCATTAAGACCCTTGTTTGCTGGGCTACAGTCCTCTAAGTGTAGGGTGATAAACTCACCCTGATTTTCCCAAGAACTTACCCAGTTTTAGTATTGAAAGCACTGCTTTCCTGGAGAGCCCTTCAGCCTCAGGCAAACCAGGACAGACGACGGTTACCCTAAGTACACATTTAGTGCTTAATAAGTCCAAACTGAACCACTCTCTGGTCCTTCCAAATTTCCCCTTCTTTCTCACTTCCAACTTTCTCTTCTTGCCTCACTGCTTTTTCCCCAGCCTTATATTCAAATCCTACTCTGAATTCAAGAACCACATTTAGTATCCCCATCACCAAGGCTTGATGATGGTATTACCTATGTTGATACCAGTACTGCTAATACGAACTAACCTTTGTTGAAACTTCTGTAGCATTTTAAGTGGATTTCCATGTATAACCTTCATTTACCCTTGATTATATAGATTCTGCAATTATCCCTATTTTGCAGAAGAATAAACTGAGGCTCAGTGACAATATTATAACTTATCCAAAACTACCTAGCTAGCAAAGGGCAAAGCTGAGACTGAACTCCAAATCACTGTAACACAAAACTCCAGGTTTCTAATCAGGGTGGTACACTTAGTCTCTTTTCCTAGAGTCTTCCTAGGTGAAATTAATACCATCTTTAAAATAAAGGCTTCTTTGGCCACTTAACATTGTTCATTGCACTATGAACATTATACACCTCACTGGTTTTCACTCTCATGCTAGAAGCTCCTTGATACCAGGAGCTAAATCTATTTGTTACTTAAATCCCCAGAGTATGAAAGAGACATAGAATATAGTTACATGAGAGAATATGTGGAGGAATGGAGGAGATTTTATTTTTTTTAAAAGATTTTACTTATTTATTTGACAGAGATAGAGACAGCCAGCGAGAGGGAACACAAGCAGGGGGAGTGGGAGAGGAAGAAGCAGGCTCATAGCGGAGGAGCCTGACATGGGGCTCGATCCCATAACGCCGGGATCACGCCCTGAGCCAAAGTCAGACGCTTAACCGCTGTGCCACCCAGGTGCCCCTGGAGGAGATTTTAAAACTGAACCTTATAGAAACTAAGTTTCAGATGAGGAGGCTATGCCAAGCCAAGTGAATAGTAATACTAACACTGCTAAAAGGAGCTAACATCTGGTGAATACTCACTGCACCAGACAGTATGGCATCTCATTCTCATAGATAACCTATGGAGGAAAGTCCTATTACTACCCTTGTTTTTCTGGCGGGGAAACCGAGCCTCAGAAAGATGAGACCAGCTGCCCAAAGTTACATGGCTGGTTAATGGCAGAGTGAGATTTCACACTCACCTTTATGTGATTCCAGAGCAAAAGCTGTGAAGATTATGCTCTGGATACTAGAGAGGAGAGAAATTATAGTGCCTGCAGTAATACCAAGTCACCTGGTTTAGACGAAGCATAGAGAGCATAAGGATTGCTGTGACCATGACGATGATGAAAATGATGGCTGTTCTTGGACTTACAAACCCTTCCCGTTGCCTGTCTTGTTTGATGGTGATAATAAGGATAGGCAACATTTACTGAGGACTTTATTGACCAAGCACCACACGAAGCGCTTTTCATGGACCACCTAGCTCATTGACTCCTCACAACAACCTTTAAATAGGTACTGTTATTATCCTCCTTTTGAAACAAAGAAATTAAGGCATAGAAAAGAAAATGATGGTTGGGTGGCCACCAAAACGTGATTCCTAGAGGAACCTCTTCCTCCAGCCTCGTAAACACCATCAAAGGCGATCAGAGCAACAGCACGCAAACACACACCTGCTCTGCCTGCGCCCCCCTCCCCGTGGACCTCCCAATCAAGCTTTATGGGGCGGTTCCAGCTGAAACCAATTTCAGCCCACAGCATGCTTGAAAGCAGGCACCACCATCTCACAGCGTCCTCCCGAGATTCAAGATTCGCCATGTGGAAGTCAGCTTTTTTTTTTCCTGCGGGGCAGAGGGGTCCCCAACACCTCCCCACCCCTGGCGCCCGTCGTGTTTCTCTTATTGATGTGGGGCTGCATCGTGACGCGTGACCAGCTAGACTGGAGAACACGGCTGTCCAGGTAGGTCCCTTCAATGCGGGCTTGATTCCACCCGTCACAATAAGCTGCAGTGAACGTTCCAGAGAGCTGTATTTAGCTCACAGCAGTTTTCCCGTAATGAAGAGGCCGCTGTTGGCACTCGGGTTGGTCTAAAGGCTTTTCTTTGAAAGCAAAGAGAAGGGTGAGGGTGAGAGCAGCTCCAGCTAGAGCTGCCTGGAGAGCCTGGACGCCTAAGCGACTCTCTTCTGCCACCTAGCGTTGCTCGGAATTAAAGGTCACGCTCTGTTTTAAGGTTCCTGACAATCTCTTCTGAGCACTAACTAGGAGTCTAGGTGTCCTTTGCAAGGTGTTCTTCTTTGTGTTAGAACGTTCGTCATGTGCAGGCGTTTTTCACGGCTTTTGAAATGTGGCCACGTCTTGTTCTTTCGGAAAATGGGTTTTGATACTCCAGTGCCTCGAGAAAGAAAACTGGGTGATTTCAGATGTATTTTATGAATATGACCTTCCTGGAATCCATTTCAGTTTCGGAGTCAGGCGTTTGACAGTACAATGCAGGCTCCTTCAGTAGAATTTTACCTGTGGTTTCTGTCATCTGGCTTTTCAAAAATCGGTCCATTTATACAGTAAGGATGAGGCTGGATTAAAAATGAAGTCAGAACTCTCCAGGGCATTGAACGTTGGCTTTCAGTCTTAGATACCAGTTTTAGGGAGCATTTTGAGGGGAAAGATGATGTTCCATACTTCAGGACTTCCTTGGGGGAAATAATGAGAATATAGCCATTGTTCCCTTTTAGAGATACAGAAAACCCCCTAAATTTCTACTTTCCCCTTATTGGAGTCTCCTGGTCTCCTGAGGGTGTGTGGGTGTGTGTGTGTGTGTGGGTGTGTGTTTGTGTGTGAGAGAGAGAGAGAGAGAAAGAAAGAGAGAAATTCAAGTCTCTGGAGGTTTGTTTCCATGACCTCTGAGCTTTGCAAAGGAAAAGGTTTATGTCCATATAATTGCTGTGATGATTATTGTTATATATTTATATTTATTTAGGAAGCGTTCCTTAAAAACCACTATATAAATCCTTATCTTTTGAATGCATTTTTTCAGTCATTTTAAAGCGGCACAATTAACTTACTGTTGTAAGCTTGTGCATAGAATGGTTAATTATATTTATAATTGATTTTTTTGAAAGTCATCTTGGAACATTCAACTCATTTTCCTATGTTGACTTCATGTAAATTCCTTGAGATACGGTAGTGACGGTTCTGATTACCCATAGCATGACGGACTTGGCCTGGCTATAACTACCTGGTTGAAACAGAAAATTTCATGGGGTTATGGAGCTTCTCATGTTAACAAATGTCACTTCTTACAAGTGGGAATAACTTCGTTGAAACAGATTGTTATCTGTAGTTTGGTGGGGGAAGAAAAGCTCCCCAAATTATTAAGATTTGATATGGAAGAAAATGTAAAAATCATGTGCAAAAGTCTCCAGGAAAGATCTGAAAATGATAGCCTTCAGAGATTCTAGTAGGACCAGCATCAGTTGCAGGTTCTAGAATTCAGCCAGGTGAGGCTTACTGCCACGTAAATGACGACAGCTGGAAAACTTACTCAATCTTCTAAATTAGGGTGGATCTCATCCTATGATTTTTCTTCCTAGCGATCTATTGTCATTTTATCTTAGGTGCCATTATAAAAACAATAGTCTTTTAAGTACATTGAAAGGGTTAAATTGTTTTATAAAACCATTCAATACATTTATATTGAACAACAAAGAGATCCATGAATTTATTTGGGGTTTTTGTTTTGTTATGTTTTTCACATAGAATGGTTCATCCATTTGCTATGTAGGGTTGCAGAGCATTGGTTCAATTCAGTATGGCTCCAAAGAAGCAGTTTCAACTTGATGATGATGGTAATAATAAGAGAGGTTTATTGGATGCACAGCCTTTTTCACAATATCTGTGTGCATTATCTCATTTAATTTGCATTCAATCCCATGAGGTGGGATTGTTATTCTCTGCTTGACATACGCAGATTGGATTCTCTTTGACTCCAGTACTTGCAAGGAGTCAAGCAGCTCCTCGATGATGAAGCTGCATTCAGGCCCAGAACTTTCTGGCTCCTGATGCTGTGTTATTCCTCTGTCACTTGACTTGCCTTTTTCACCTTATGGTTAATAACTGAGTTAACTAGAGCAGGTGATAATGAAGCCAGTCAGTCACTGGTTGAATCCTTAACTTAATTTTTCCTATTTTCTTATTTCATAAAGATAAGGCGTTCTCTCACTTACTTGAAAGGACTAAGGTGTGTCAACATGGCTGTGTATTTCCTCCAACGCCACTCAGCTGCGTGGGTTAGAGGGGACTGCGTGCCCCCACTCCTCTTCACTCTCACTGGCTGCAGGCCCCCCCATGTGACCTCCTTGCTCCTCGATGGCATTTGCCTTGTGATCCCGGCTTTATTCTCAGGCCTGCAGAAAAGCGAGTTAATTGGGCAGCAAAGAGTTGCGTATGAGAGGTGTCTCATGTGTTAAAATTTGGTATGTAACACAGCTGTTCACGGGATTTATTCCTTCAATTCTCGTTTTAAAAGAGCTTTAAAAAGTGGTGACAGCATGTTGGCTGCTCACCTGTGAACCCTGAAACTTGGATTCACAACTATTTTGAGATCGACGGTAAAGTTCTTCCTCTCATCTTTCAAAAAAGCAACATTTTGAGTGCTTCGTCTGCACTCGGGACACAGAAGAAATAGGTAGACACAAGATTGTTCCCTCGCACGTGGGCACCCTCGCACACATATCCCGGTGCGCGTGCCACACCCTCGGAGCCATCCCCGCATCTGAACCGTAGAGGGGGCTCCAGTCTTGGCTCAGATACTGCTTGAAAGAGGATCTTAAACCTCCAGAGTTTTCTCAGATGAATATAATCAGGTAATTGGTCTAAGTGAATTCTTTAAAGTTCCCTTCCTACATCATGGGGCTATGATTGTGGAGTTATGACATCTGTTTTCTTTCATGATCTCTCGAAAACGCAGCGGGATTCTTTTCATCAGACTTTTAGATGATAAGCAAAACGTTAACTCTTCTTCCGAGGAAGGTCATATTAAAATGAACTGTGATGAATTCAGACGCTCAGAGTTAACTCTACAGGGGTTAGAAAAGCACCACCAGGGGCGCCTGGGTGGCACAGCGGTTAAGCCCCTGCCTTAGGTTCAGGGCGTGATCCCGGCGTTGCGGGATCGAGCCCCACATCGGGCTCCTCCGCTACGAGCCTGCTTCTTCCTCTCCCGCTCCCCCTGCTTGTGTTCCCTCTCTCGCTGGCTGTCTCTATCTCTGTCAAATAAATAAATAAAATCTTTAAAAAAAAAAAAAGGAAAAGAAAAGCACCATCAGTGCTTGAAGAGGTGTAAGAATGAGTGTACTTGTCCTTCTTCACAATGGCACCCGCAAAATTAAGTCTTCTGCACTTCTTCAAAATAGAGTTAAAAGACAACCCTAGAGAAATTTTAATATGCAGGAAAACTTCCAATGAAGATGAATATTTTATTTTACCCACAGAAATTTAATTTTATTTTACTAGTAAGCAGAAAAATGTTGTTGTTCTTATAAACTACTGATAATTGCCTTAACTGCAGTAGGTTTGTTCAAATTTATATTAATTGCAGAGACCTACATCATTTTAATTCTGTAAGCTTGGTTTTCTTTTTTTTTTCTTTTTTTTTAAAGATTTTATTTATTTATTTGACAGAGATAGAGACAGCCAGCGAGAGAGGGAACACAAGCAGGGGGAGTGGGAGAGGAAGAAGCAGGCTCATAGCAGAGGAGCCTGATGTGGGGCTCGATCCCATAATGCCGGGATCACGCCCTGAGCTGAAGGCAGATGCTTAACCGCTGTGCCACCCAGGCGCCCCAAGCTTGGTTTTCTTATACCAAGAGGAAATAGCACGGAGTGTATGTACTCTATTCTTTGCTTTCTGTGAGCTTTGTTGTTTTGAATATAAAAATCTAGTTTTCCCTAAGGCAATGAAGATGTTTTTGGGTGTGTGTGTGTTTGCTTTCATTTGTAAGGAAATTGGATGAAACTTGAAAACAGGCTAGGAACTTGATAACAAATGTGAGCGTACACTTATTCTCGACATAGAGAATGTCTGCATTAACTAGGCAAATTAATTTAGCTTTTGCTTTGAGGCGAATGTTTTTATTAAATAAATTCTTAAATTTGATGGAGGAAAAGTGCTTCTTACTGTCAAATTTTTGTTACCAGTATTAAGTGAATGGAAAATTAGGGGGAATGCAAATAAGGGAGGAAAGAGGAATGATTTGAATACCTATTAACTGTCAGGCCTTTCCCAGACATTATCCCAGTTAGTCTCAGGAAGAATTCTTATGGTAGATGTCACAGTCCCTATTTTGCTAAAAATGAGGCTAAAACGTGTTCACAATGGCACCATTGGCAGGATCTGATTTCAGGTGGCTTGAGAGCTCTCCATTTCACCATCCTGCATGGAAGAAGTCTGTTTTTGTGCAAATACTATTTCCTATCTGTCTTCCCTATTAGACTGTAAGTTGCATGAGACCAGAGATGGTATTTGCTTTCTTCGTTTCTCCACCCCAGCACACTTCTAAATCCCAAGGAAGTGCTTGGAAGAGCACTGTGAACGAGAGCTCACTAAGAGAAACGGGAATTGAATGAACAAGCCGGTGAAACAATGAACTTCATGTTCTATCTTTCGAAACACTAATTTTTAGGCTACTGATTTCTCCTTACTAAAGAGGATGGCCGTAGAAGTTTAGGGTTAAGTCCAAGACTCATTTTCTTGACTATATGGAAAGGAATATGTGAGTAGCACTTAAAATAATTATCTTCCTTTTAGATCCTGGATTTTAGGGCCCAAATAGCTTAGTGTGTTACAACATCCCTTAGTAAAAAGGTTTAGAAATAAGACCTGTTGAACCATAGGCTGCTCTAATTGAATCTCATCAAGTTCATTCCTAATGAAATAATGTGCAACAAAATGTCTTCCCAAAATGGAGTGTGAAGTATGTGGTAATAGTTTTTCAGCATCGCCTCTAAAACCAAGTGTCTTGTGTAGTCCTGGTGAACAAAACTGGTACCTAGAGAAGGATACTCACCATCCTGAATGAACTGATTTTCTAATCACTGCACATAAGCCAATGCCTTAGAGTCAGAAGCTGTGTTCCTAATACAGAGCTTCTTGAACTGTCTTTGGATAAAACACTTTCACATCTTTCATATATTCCAGGCTCACTCATTTTATGGGAAGTAGCTTAGGGACTTAGCGTCTCAGTAAAAATATGCCTGTTTTGTACTTGGTTGCTTTTAAGAAGAAGATTCTTGAAATTAGTTAAGTATATGCAGGATTAAAATAATCCTCCTGGCTTCTCTTACTCTTTAATGCAGTGCAAAATAACTTTACAAATTATCACCTTAAATGAACCTGGTGTTGTGGTCAACAGCATTCCCTTTTTCTAACTACTAGGGCCACTGTTCATAAACTTTTAAAATTGACAATTGTGCCTTCTCTGAGAATTGTTTCTATTTGGTGCTTAATGCAATCAGTAGAAAGACAGAGTACTGAATTGTGACTATTACATCCTTGTAATGATTACCATTTTAGTGTCTTGACTTGACATTAATTAGCTTCTCAGTGCTGCAATATTTCGGACAAACGTACACAGACAAAACTGAAGTACTTTTGTTAAAACCGTGGCTCATGTGTGTTGAGGAGGGTAAATGTATTTTACTCCACCCCCCGGAAAGACATCATCTCATTCCACATCTCTTACATGAGAATTTACTAATACTGTTCACTTTGTATTTCAAATACACAGGTGTTTGAGTATTTCATTGCATTTTTCCTCCTAATTCTAGATTAGAACTCTAAACATAACAATTTTAGACCCTGATTTTGTTATATTCTGCTAATTGTTATTAATTCGTCACCATAAAGATAATATAGAACCACTATAATCAATTTTTAAAATTCCTATTTGAACTTTAGAGTCTTAGAGAAGTCACCTTTGATCTTAAGTAGTTAATCGTTTACTTTTCTGCTTGACAAGTTTGTCATCTTTAATCATTTCCCTTATGGAAAAATAATTCTTCTTGGCTGCTAAGCCTTTTTCCCTTACATCAGGGAATTCTATGTTCTGGGTCAATTTTGGAAAATTGAGTTTATATCTCAGAACCGTTTGGCATGATATGCTTTTTGTTAATGTTTTTAGTAGTATTTTCATGGACGTTTTAGCACAGTGTTCATTCCCGGTATCGTGCGTGTGGCACACCCCGTTACTCAGCATGATTGAACAGTATGGTTAGAAACTTTCCTACTAGGCGAAGTACGTTTTTCCATTCCCTGTATTTCCATAGATGGTGGTGGGACACCACCTTCTTGTTTTCTTTCTTCCTTTATCAAATATTAGACTTATCAGGCCCTGTGTAACAGCTGAGGATCAAAGAGGAATAACATACCAGTGGCCCCGGTTCCCCGAATCTCCCCAAATAATAATTTCAGACTGAGACAAATGCAGGTGGCATGGTTGGCATAGGGAGAAGATGAACTAGTTCTAGGGCCCGAGGGAGAGAAGGGACCAACCCTGCTGACGGTAGCCATGGAAGAATTCAGAGGAGCTGAAAACCGGGGCTTGACTTGAAGGAGGCAGAAGGTTCAACCAGGTGGAGAAGGTGAGAAAGTCCAGTCCAGTCAGGAGAGCTTTGCCAGTGGTAGCTCTGAACATTGGAGGTCACACCATGTCAGAAAGTCTGGAATCCAGTCAGCAACCTCTTTAGCACCTAATGGCTCTCAACCCTTAAGTAAGCTACTTAACGTACCTGACTGAGCCTCTGTCTCCTTGTTGGTTGTGGGGTTACGTGAGATACATACCAAACTGTAGGCACAGTGAGTGACACGTAATAAACACTCTTTAACTTCACTTTATCCTGTTACCTGGGTGTTCAGGGTTGATCAGTAGCTCCACGAAGTTGGAATAGCATGCGATTATTGATGAGGAAGGACAGTGAGTGACCAAAGATAGAATGGAAAAGAGAAGCTGAAGACAGGATTGTGAAGAGTCTTCTATTTCATACTTCGGTTTTATCTAAACATCAGTGAAAGTTGGAGAAGTACCAGAGGATGATGTGATCAGATCTCTTGTTATAATTGCATTTTGGGGGGCAATCTGGAAGACGGACTGGAGAAAGATAAAGCGTGTTCCTCCTGTCCATCAGGAATCCACTGAGCATCCATTCTGGTTGTCTTGGCCAGAGATGGTGAGAAGTGGATTTCAGCTACCAGGAAGGGGAGGAAGGCTGCCAGGTCTGTATGTACTGGTGCTTGAGGCATGGTGATTCCCACGGGCTCAGTGCTCAGGAAGAGTAGCTGTGGGGTAGTCTCTGAGGCCGTGAGCGTCTCATCAAAATTCCCATTGGCTGAGCTAGGACAGGAGGATGCTTACCTCCAAGGAAACTCCAAATGCTCTAGGGAGGGAACACCTGCCTTAGTAATGTCCAGGGACAGAAACTCAGGGTTTACCCCATTCTTTTGGACCTTCCGAGCCTTTCAAGCTAGACAGCTACTCCTAGTCTTGACAATCAACGCTAGAGCCACGTGTCATTGTAGGAATTTTTTTTTAAATACGGTTCTTATCTTCTCACCCCCATCCCCTCCAGCAACCTTCAGTTTGTTTTCCATGGTTGAGTCTCTTTTGGTTTGTGTCCCTCTCTGATTTAATGAGCACTGGGTGTTATACACAACTGATGAATCACTGAACTCTACCTCTGAAACTAATAATGCTATACATTAATTAATTGAATGTAAGTAAAGTAAAATTAAACTTTAAAAACCCACAAATGAGATACCACCTCACACCAGTCAGAATGGCTAAAATTAACAACTCCGGAAACAACAAATGTTGGCGAGGATGTGGAGAAAGGGGAACCCTTTGCACTCTTGGTGGGAATGCAAACCGGTACAGCCACTCTGGAAAACAGTGTGGAGTTTCCTCAAAAAGTTAAAAATAGAGCTACCCTACAACCCAGCAATCGCACTACTAGGTATTTACCCAAAGGATACAAAAACGCAGATTTGTAGGGGCACGTGCACCCCAAAGCTTCTAGCAGCACTAGCAACAATAGTTAAGTTATGGAAAGAGCTCAAATGTCCATGGACTGATGAATGGAAAGAGAAGATGTGGCATATGAGTGTTGCTGGAGGGGAGGTGTAGGGGGGTGGCGGGATAGGGTAATTAGGTGAAGGGCATTAAGTAGGGTACTTCATGTAATAAGCACTTGGTGTTATATGCGACTGATGAATCATTAAATTCTACTCCTGGGGGTGTCTAGGTGGCTCAGTCATTAAGTGTCTCCCTTCTGCTCAGGTTGTGATCCCAGGATCCAGCCCTGCCTCAGGCTCTCTGCTCAGCGGGAAGTGGGCTTGTCCCTTTCCCACTCCGCCTACTTGTGTTCCCTCTCTGGCTGTCTCTCTCTCAGTCAAAAGAATAGATAAAATCTTTAAAAAAAAAAAAAGTAACCTCCATATTGCTCAATGCTCCTTTTATCTCATAAATAAATAAATAAATATGTATATATATGTGTGTGTGTGTATTTATATATATATATATATAAATTTTACCCCTGAAACTAGTAATACACTAAATGTTAACTAAATTGAATTTAAATAAAAAATTTAAAAAAATAAATATGGTTTTATGTTTTTGTACTCTGAGTAACATGATATGATGCACACATGCTCTTAACAGACTGAAAGAATGAAGCAACGACTTCACCGTGTTCATGCCTACCTACCACTGCCTTTCCCTTTACAGCCAAGCTTCCTGAAGGAACATTCCATGTTCACATCCTATATCAGCAAGGGTTGCAGGAGGAAAGAGATGGCACATTGGAATTGGGGTACATAAAGGAAGGCCTAATAAAGGAATTATTTATGAATGTGTGGGCGGGTGCGAAAGAAACCACAAGGAATAGTGTAGTCCCCTGAGGCTTTTTCCACCTTAGGAATCATCAGAAACTTGAATTGGTATATTGTGGGGTTGTTTAAAAAAAAAAAAAAAGAAAAAGAAAAAAAGGAAAGAAAGTCCTATAGGTTGCTTTTTCTGTGACATGAAGGAATTCAGACGTGTATTAAAAACTTTTAGGGGCACCTGGGTGGCACAGTGGTTAAGCTNAGGCTTTTTCCACCTTAGGAATCATCAGAAACTTGAATTGGTATATTGTGGGGTTGTTTAAAAAAAAAAAAAGAAAAGAAAAAGAAAAAGAAAAAAAGAAAAGAAAGTCCTATAGGTTGCTTTTTCTGTGACATGAAGGAATTCAGACGTGTATTAAAAACTTTTAGAAAATTGATACATCTCTCTTCTCATAAGTTGAAAGACCATGGTAATTTAATTTAAGTCATTGTTTTACTGCAANTCTTCCTCTCCCACTCCCCCTGCTTGTGTTCCCTCTCTCGCTGGCTGTCTCTATCTCTGTCGAATAAATAAATAAAATCTTTAAAAAAAAAAAACTTTTAGAAAATTGATACATCTCTCTCCTCATAAGTTGAAAGACCATGGTAATTTAATTTAAGTCATTGTTTTACTGCAATCGGTGTTTTTCCTTGTGAGGATATACTTTGTGTTTTATTCCTGTGTTATTTCTTTCTTCTGTATTGAGTTGAGACAAGCCTGTGATGAACAATAATTTAAAATAATGTCTTAATAGTTAATATTGCTAATAGTTGATAGTGTAATTTACAATAATGGTCAATCAACACAGTTCAAATGTAACTGCTCAGTCCGAGAGATTTAAGATTTAGTGAGAAATAACTTAAGGTCGAGGAGCAGAACAAGCCAAAGCTTTTGCTTTTTGCTTTTTCCTTTTTCCCTGGTGTTTCCAAGTTTTCCTTATTCTCAATCTTAGCTGAGTAATACATGGACCTCCGTAAGCCCCCAATTTATCTGTTGTAACTTCTGTACCCTTGGGGCCTTTTCTCTCAATTCTTAAAAGGGAATCTGCCCTTTTGAACTTCTTTTACCTTGTTTTCTTTTGCTTTGTTTTTTATCCCCTTCCCTAGGTGGCTTCCTCTTTAAGGTCCTGCTTTCAGTTTTATCTTTATTGATCTTCCTCTTCCTTATTGATCTTGTCTTTCATTACGTGTGATGTATTGGGGGATGAGAAAGATAATTAAGTGTTGAAAACAAAGTCATTGATTTAATGCTGGAAGACAAATAGAACAGGAGCAAAAAGTTTAACTAGATTTCAACTCCAGGGTCCCACTTATGTCCATGAGTAAACTGTACATCTGGGAATTTAAAGGGCTCTGTGAATGTAAGCAGTGCAGTACTAGCTAGCAATGCAGGTGACACTAAGAAAGATAGTGAGAGTGTCACCTCCTGCAGTTTGGGATTTTCCCCTATGGTGTTTACTCTTGGGGGGAACCCTGTTTGGACTCCTGGGTGCTATTTCTGGCTTTGTCAATAAATTGCTTTGACTTTCCCCATCAAGCTTCCTTCATCTGCTCTAAAGACGGTTTTAAATAGAATCTAGTGTTTGGGTTTTGGTTTGTTTTTGTTTCTTTTTTTAAGATTTTATTTACTTATTTGACAGAGAAAAAGAAGAGAGAGCACAAGCAGGGGGAGCAGCAGAGGCAGAGAGAGAAGCGAACTCCCTGCTGAGTAGGGAGCCCAATGCAGGGCTTGATCCCAGGACCCTGGGATCGTGACCTGAGCCGAAGGCAAATGCTTAACCGACTGAGCCACCCAGGTGCCCCTAGAATCTAGTGTTTGGACAAAATGGTTTTAATCTTTTTTAAAAAACCTTTTAAGTTTACATTCTATGGCACAATATTAATTTATAGGACAAAAGGACTTTTAAACAGCCTGCATTTCACATTCTTGTTTATTCGAACTACTTGATTTTAGGACTACACTTAAAAATTGAAAATGTGAATAGACACATACCCAAAGATATTCCCACATGGATGTACATTGCAGCATTGTTCACAAGAAGAAAAGATCAAAAACAGGCTAATTTCTATCAATAAAAGACTGCTATCCATTCTTACTTTTAAATATTAATTCTTTTTTTCCCCCAAGATTTGATTTCTTTCAAAGAGACAGTGCACACAAGTGGAGGGGCGGCAAAGAGGGAGGGAGAGGGACAAGCGGACTCTGCTGCCAGATGTGGAGCTCTGGGGCTTATCTCATGACTCTGAGATAATGACCTGAGCCAAAAGTAAGAGTCACGAACTGAGTCACCCAGGTGCCCCTGACTGATACCCATTCTTAATTCAAACAGAAGAATGTTATATGAGTACTAAAATAAATGTTATGCTTCCATATAAATATCTCCAAAACAGATTCACTAGAAAAAGAGAAAAACGTAGAGCAGTTAGTATAGTATAATCCTATTTGTGTGTAAAAAAGAGAAAGCTTGTGCTTACATGTTTGTATAGGCATCAAAGTGGAACTGGGAGGGGGGACACTGAGGCCCCCATAATTGCCCATGTTTTCATTAGTTGCATGTGTTACTTTGTTGTTTGCCAGTATGTAATGAAGGCTTTCTTGCTATTTTCTTGCTTATAACTGAAATTTGGATGGCATCCATGAAGTTGGAAGACCTGGCACAGGGTACGAAGCCCGAGTGGGGTGAGAAGGGATCCTTGCAAAGAATCAGCCTGGTGTCAGAACCAATATAGAAGAGACAATGGCTCCCAATGGGGAGCAAGAGCCCATGTGCAGTGAGGAAGGTATCCACATGTGTGTGGTCTGTCATGGGGTGTTAGAGCCCAAGCTGGGTGGAAAATGCTTCCTTGTAAGAGGGTGGCTCAACAAAGAGTCAGAGCCCAAGTGGGTTGAGGAGGGCATCAACGTAGGATTGGTAAGTGATGGTGATGGGAAATTGGTTACACAGAGGGAGATTGACCAAATGAGTACTATGGGAGCCTGGTTTCTCACTCTCTCACAAAGAAAATACAAATATGGAAAGGGAGAAGACTAGAATGAATCCTGTGATGTTGGAATGAAATTAAATATATTGGTTGAATTCATAGATTTCAATATATACGTAGATAGAAAAATCGATATATAGAGATATAGATCCATCTATATAGATGTAAATATACATATATTTTTATAGAATGATGGATTTAAATATGTGTATATATGTTGTATGTATCCACACATTTATCATGACACGTGAACGTGAGTGTGTATAGGTGTGTGTGTGTGTGTGCGCGTGCGTTTGTGTTCCCTAGCTCTGTCCACTGGGAATTTTGCCAAGTGACAACACCCCAATAGCAGTGAGCACAGCTGGCCCCCAAATCTTGGTTTCTAAATATCATCCTCCACTAAAAAGAATCAGGGCTTCTCACAGAGATGGCTGATTCCAAGTCTCAGGCAGGCAAAGTAGATTACGCGGGATATGTGGTTGTGCCAGAAAGCAAGCAAGTGCTCAAAGAATGATGGGGGCGTGTCAGCTCAAAGGTACTCTTATTGGCCAAATTGGGGACCAAGTGAATGTCAAAAACAGATTATAACCCATTGAGTAAAACAGGAAACCTAACATCATACTGACAAGAGTAAATGAATGAATAAAGTGAAACTATGAGGAAGAATCAGATATTTGTATGGCT
This sequence comes from Ailuropoda melanoleuca, assembly GCF_002007445.2. NCBI lineage: Eukaryota > Metazoa > Chordata > Mammalia > Carnivora > Ursidae > Ailuropoda > Ailuropoda melanoleuca. Next base: position 33,403,903 of record NC_048221.1, on the reverse strand, counting down.
TAAAATACCTCTGCCAAATACTTATAAATTACCAAGGAAAAAATAGTAACTTGACTGTGGAGAAGTCTGGTAGAGACCACATTATCCAGGTGATCCACGTGAATATCCTCAGTAATGGAACAAATGGAAATCATGTGACCTCTGATTGGATGCAGTGGAAAGAGCATAATCTCCATCTTGCCAAAGATGCATCACCTGAGTCTAAACTTGAGGGAACATCAGAGGAACACAAACTGAGGGAAGGTCACCAAAAGAATTGCTCTGTAATCTTTTAAAGTGTCCAAAGAAGACATACAAATGGCCACTGGACACGTGAAAAAATGCTCAACATCACTCAGCATCAGGGAAATGCAAATCAAAACCACAACGAGATATCACCTCACACCAGTCAGAATGGCTAAAATTAACAGGTCAGGAAGCAACAGATGTTGTTGAGGATGTGGAGAAAGGGGAACCCTCTTACACTGCTGGTGTGAATGCAAGCTGGTGCAGCCACTCTGGAAAATAGTATGGAGGTTCCTCAAAAAGTTAAAATAGAGCTACCCTACAACCCAGCAATTGCACTACTAGGTATTTACCCAAAGGATACAAACGTAATGATCTGAAGGGGCACCTGCCCCTCAATGTTTATAGCAGCATTGTCCACAATAGCCAAACTGTGGAAAGAGCCTGGATGTCCATCAAGAGATGAACGGATAAAGAAAATGTGGTATAGATATACAATGGAATATTACTCAGCCATCGAAAGAAATGAAATCGTACATTCACAATGACATGGATGGAACCAGAGGGTATTATGCTAAGCAGAATTAATCAGAGAAAGACAGTTATCATATGATTTCATTCATGTGTGGAATTTAAGAAACAAAACTGAGGATCATAGGGGAAGTGAGGGAAAATAAGCTGGAATCAGAAAGGGAGACATAAAAGCCTCTTAACTGTAGGAAACAAACTGAGGGTTGCTGGAGGGGAGTGTGGTAGAGGGATGGGGTAACCGGGCGATGGGCATTAAGGAGGGCACATGATGTAATGAGCCCTGGGTGTTATATGCAACTGATGAATCACTAAACTCTACTTCTGAAACTAATAACACACTATATATTAATTGAATTTAGAAAAAAACGTGTCAAAGTCAAGAAAGTATTAAAAATGCAGAGGGACTGTTCTAGACTAAAAGATACCAAAGAAATACTATGACTAGATGCAACATTTCATTCTTTCCTGGATCGTTTTTACTATGATGGACAATATGGGGATAACTGGAGGAAATTGAATAGGGTTTGAAGATTAGATGGTAGTAGTAATATGAATTCCCCAATTTTGTGCATATATTATTATGTAGGAGAATGCCCTTGTTTGTGGGAAATACACTCTGGGGCCAGGAGTATCAGGCCAGCAATTTATTCTCAAATGGTTCAAGGAAAAAGAAAAAAAATTCCTTATACTGTCCTTAGAACTCTTGTACATTTGAGATAGTTTCAAGATAAAAATTAAAAACAAAAGTGTGTATAATATGGATCAAAAAGTGTTTGTTAAATACTGTATGGTAACACTGATACGTGAAATCTAAAAAAGCCAAATTCATAGAAACAGAGACTAAACTGGTGATGTACCAGGGGTTAGAGGTGGAGAAAAGGGGGAAGATGTTGGTCAGACCACACCAACTTCCATTATAAGATGAGTAAGTTCTGGGGATCTAATGTACAGCATGGTGATTATAATTAATAACATGCAGAATATACTTGGAAATAGCTCAGAAGGTACGTCGCACATGTTCTTATCACAAACAAGAAAATGTTAGTTCCCTGACGTGTTAGCTAGGGCTATGTCGGTGATCGTTTTGCAATATAGAAGTCTATCAAATCAGGGGCGCCTGGGTGGCTCAGTCGGTTGAGCATCTGACTCGGGGTCATGGAATTGAGCCCTGGGTGCGGCTCCACGCTGGGTGTGGAGCCTCTTTAAGATTCTCTCTGTCCCTGTCGAGCGCAGCCCCTCCCGGCCCCATCCCTCTCTGCTTGTGCATGCTGTCCCCCCTCCTCCCCCCTCCGCCATGCAAGTGCGTGCTGGCACACACTGTCTCAAAAAAATAAAAGAAGTGTATCAAATCCACACATGGTACACTTTAAACTTGCGCAGTATTATGTGTCAGCTATATCTCAAAGCTGGAAAGAATGTGTTTCTTGTTTTTGTAAGCTCTGTAGTGTTTCATTAAATTGGACTTTGTGGAAGTCTTGAGTGAAAACAGAAGCAAAATGAAATGCTTCTACCAATTGTCTTTTGTTATTTTAATTATAGTAATGAAGTCTGGAAAAAGACACCCTAAATTTTGACTTGACATAAAAAATGGCCAGAAAGGATTATTTAGTATTAAAACAAGACATTATATACATATATGTAATTTAATATACTTAATGTATACTTAATCATTTTGGAGAAAAGCTCTTGATATATAGTTTACTATATATAATATAATAAAATTATTATAATAAAAAACGTGAAATATCTCATTAATATTTTTTTACCTGGGTTATAGTTTGAAATGGTAATATCTTGGGATACCAGTATTGGGTTAAATAAAATATATTACTTAAATTTAAAAATATATATATATATATATAGTTTACCTTTATGCACAGCACTGCATTCTTTTATAGAGCAAGTTCTTATATAACTAAACCATCTCGGGCTCAAATACATCTCCAGATATGAGATTTGAATTTTGATAAAATTTCAAAATAGCTTCTTTCCTGATTGCATCTGTCAACGCTCCTGCTCAGTTTTTCCTCATTTCTGCCTCATTCGCCCTACCTTGTGCCCCTTTGCCCAGTCAGATTAAGTAGAGTTCAGATGAATGATGACAGAGCCGTTTCTGCCACATGTGAGAAGAAGCAGAATATTTTCCTTGTATTGAACTTAACTCCATTATTGAGTAGCTTGAGAATAAAAATAAATAGGACACAATCTCTGCTTTAAAAGTGTGACCAGTCTTTGCCAACAATGTCAGCTAGAGTTTTGCTTTGATTAGGGAGTAACTGAAAATATCTTCCATTACCCGGAGTCACATGAAGGCCATCTGAAATCTTCAGATGGGGGTCTTTTTAAATTAACAAGTAATGATCCCAGAGTGGAAACCGAAGTAGAGAAGCGATGCGTTCCATTGTAGAATGTTCTTCCTGGCTCGCCTCTGAACAATTTTTAATTCCTACTCACATCTTACTGGGCCTTTTATCACTGTAGTTTTTGATGTTTGTGGAAACCCTCTGTATAAAATCACCAATTACTTCCATTTAGGAAACCACGGCTAACGTTATCATTTTAGCTAGTAATTTCACAGGTATCTGAGTGAAATTGAGAGGTAAATCAGAAGAAAGGAAAATTCATCACTGTATGGCTCTCACTGAACTCTTAAAATCTTATCTGATAATACTTTTAAATTTTTGCATTATAGAAATGAGGCCCTCAACACAAAACACGCTCTAGAACAAGACAGGGCTGTAGGCTTCGCTCCACTCCTAAGATTAGCGCAGAGCCCACCTTACCTGGTATGCTGCACTGCAGCTCTTTAACCAAAGGGTCTGAACCCCAAGTGTGGAACAGGGCAGGGAGAGCAGCATGTGGGACAGCCTGCGTACTACTTTCAACTGCAAGTCAAGACAGAGCCCAGGTTCACATGGGGCTGTCTGTGCTCATTAAAATTATCTGCAGCATTGGTAAGAAGGATGCTTATTTTAAGTACATGGAAGAATGCAAATCACACTGAGAATATACAGCTTAAATATTTAAATGTGCATTTCATACCTTTTGTTTAAATTTAAGTGGAAAGCAAAATTTAGCTTCAAGCATGTGCATCTGTCTGTGTCTGTTTACAAAATACACAATTAGAGAATGGTCTCATACATACGCATCCATCGAAATCATACACGGGATCTCATCATTATTCTCCATTGTTTTCAATGTTTTTAACAGCTTAATGCCCTAAACAGATTTTTAGAACTTGAAATAGTCATTTTAGATCCTTACTTTAGACATCACAACATCTATCATCATGGATTTCTATACCTTAAAATTTTATTTTTTTAATATGGTGGCTTTATTTTTTTATTAACTTTATTAATCTTTGCTTCTATTAGGGAGAAGAAATGTGATGACACAGACATGTCCCTTTTTTGTGTGGCAATCTTTAAAATGATTATTTCCTGTCAGCAGTAGGAATTGGAGATTCTCCCTGGCAAATACACTTCCGTGGGCTCTCCCTTCAGCAGTGTTTATCAGCTGCATGATAATGAGTCAATTTCTATGTAAATATAATCAGTATTTGATGGTGGTGAGGAAACCTTCTAGATTAAATGATTTTTGTGGTTCCTTGATTAACATACTTTATGAAACCATTACCATATACGCTACCATTGCACATTTGGAAATAGCTCAGCTTTAAGTCTTAGGTCTTTCTAAAGATATGTAACCCTCCTTGTTGAGAAAAAGTGTGCGTGTGCTGCTATACCAAGAAACTCAAGACACTGCATTTTGATGCACATGTATTTGTCCCTTTAACATTGAACAGTTCTTACCTTCTCCATGCCAAGCATTGGTCTAGTCATGTATACGTCACCCCAAGGCAAACCACGGTGTGTGTGGTCAGTGTACTTACAGGTTTGGATTTTTTTCTTTTCTTCAAATTTCTGTAGGAAACCACTGGAGAGTTTTAACTGGTGACGTGTCTGATTTAATCTGTTGTGGCTCTTGTGGAGAGAGTACATTGTACATGAAATAAAGTATAACCAACACCATTGGGTGGGAGACAGGGTGAGTGGATGGCAGCAGGTTGATGGCAACCCAGGATCTTCTTTTGTCATTGATAAGTGTTTGACTGGTTGGGATTGGTGCATAAATACTGATCCAAAAAAAGTCAGTTTCCTTACTTCTAGAGGCCCCTCTCTGCACATAGCAAATATATTTCAATGCACACATATCTTTAAGTCTATATTGATAATTAAGAGTTGACTTTCGGTTGATTTGATACGCCCAATGTTTTGTTTTTTAGACACTTAATAATTTCTATCTTGCAGTTTGCTTTATATATTCCTCTAGTCATTTTCTTCTCAAAGCATTTTTAGAGCGCCTTGAAGAGTTTGTAGGACCAGGACGTTAGGCCCACCTAACACCTACTTTCAGAGCTGGAATTCCATTGAGAGTGGCCAATTTCTCATCTTGTTCTCTTAATCGCTATTTCACTAAAATGTCTTTTTGCATTTCCGAGGCTTGATGGTATATGAGAAATATCGCCTTATACTTGGCAGTCCTGTTCTCAGGGATCCTCAGAGCGTGGTCCTTGGACCAGCTTCACCTGAGTACTTGTTAGAAATACAAGTTCTCAGCTTTCACCCCAGACGTACTAAATCCAAAACTGGGGATGGGGCCTAGGAATGTGTGATTTTGATGCATGTTCAAGTATGAGAAGCTGCTTTATATTTGCTTTTTAGTAGCTATGTAATGTTATATCATGTTAATACACCACAGTTTTCTAAATATGTCCATTGTTATTTTGATTTTTACATTATTATAGTACAATGTTGACAACCGGCTTGTTCATATATATGTCTTTCCTCCATTTTTCAATTATTCATCAGAATAGAATTATTAGGACAAAGAGTAGGACCATGTTTATATCACATTTTTTTTACCAAATTATTTTCCAAAAACATGTCTATACAGCCACTTTAGAACTTTGGGTGATGTAATTGAACACACCTGAGGTATTATCTTTTAAAGTAGATCATTTAACTGACAATCTCATAACTTTAAGGTGATACCTTATTTCAGTTTACAGATTTCTTACTAGAGGAAAATATTTTTTTTGGAATTAATACTTTAATTGTGAATTACATTTTTATGCCACCTATCCAATTATCAATTACTTTGTAGTTCTTAAAAATTAAGTGAGCATTTTACATATATGTGTGTGTGTGTCTGTGTATGTATCTGCACACTGCTTCTCATTTCATTTTTACTCCTTTTTTAAACTTACCTTTGTGTGAATTTGACAAGGTCAACAGGATTTTTTAAATTATAATATAGTACATCTCATTTAGAAGATGTATTTGTGGTTTCGAAATTAGGGAATAGGCTCTATCGTACCTTAAAAAGTAGGTCTTAGCTACATGCAAAAGAATGAAACTTGACCACTCTCTCACACCATACACAAAAATAAACTCCAAATGGATGAAAGACCTCAATGTGAGACAGGAATCCATCAAAATTCTAGAGGAGAACATAGGCAACAACTTCTATGACATCGGCCAGAGCAACCTTTTTCACGACACATCGCCAAAGGCAAGAGAAATAAAAGATAAAATGAACTTATGGGACTTTATCAGGATAAAGAGCTTCTGCACAGCCAAGGAAACAGTCAAAAAAACTAAGAGACAGCCCACGGAATGGGAGAATATATTTGCAAAGGACACCACAGATAAAGGACTGGTATCCAAGATCTACAAAGAACTTCTCAAACTCAATACACGAGAAACAAATAAACAAATCATAAAATGGGCAGAAGATATGAACAGACACTTTTCCAATGAAGACATACAAATGGCTAACAGACACATGAAAAAATGTTCAAAATCATTAGCCATCAGGGAAATTCAAATCAAAACCACACTGAGATACCACCTTACGCCAGTTAGAATGGCAAAGATAGACAAGGCAAGAAACAACAATTGTTGGAGAGGATGTGGAGAAAGGGGATCCCTCCTACATTGTTGGTGGGAATGCAAGTTGGTACAGCCACTCTGGAAAACAGTGTGGAGGTCCCTTAAAAAGTTAAAAATTGAACTACCCTATGACCCAGCCATTGCACTACTGGGTGTTTACCCCAAAGATACAGACGTAGTAAAGAGAAGGGCCATATGCACCCCAATGTTCATAGCTGCATTGTCCACAATAGCCAAATCATGGAAGGAGCCGAGATGCCCTTCAACAGATGACTGGATTAAGAAGCTGTGGTCCATATATACAATGGAATATTACTCAGCTATCAGAAAGAACGAATTCTCAACATTTGCTGCAACATGGACGGCACTGGAGGAGATAATGCTAAGTGAAATAAGTCAAGCAGAGAAAGACAATTATCATATGATTTCTCTCATCTATGGAACATAAGAACTAGGATGATCGGTAGGGGAAGAAAGGGATAAAGAAAAGGGGGGTAATCAGAAGGGGGAATGAAACATGAGAGACTATGGACTATGAGAAACAAACTGAAGACTTCAGAGGGGAGGGGGTGGGGGAATGGGATAGACTGGTGATGGGTAGTAAGGAGGGCACGTATTGCATGGTGCACTGGGTGTTATACGCAACTAATGAAGCATCAAACTTTACATCGGGATCTGGGGATGTACTGTATGGTGATTAACATAATATAATAAAATAAAATTAAAAAAAAAACTCAAATCTAAGCTCCATAGAGGTACGTAAAGAAAGAAAGTTAGAGAAGGAATAAATGAAGGTAAAATAATCTTTAAAAAAAAAAAAAAAAAAGTAGGTCTTATGCCTGTGTAATAGTCAGGCTAGGCTTGGGTCAGCTGCAGTAACAAATTTAACCACACAACAGAGGTTTATTTCTTGGTGATGTTACATGTTCGGTATAGCTCAACAAGACAGCTCTGCATTCAGAAACTCCGGCTCATGGGAGTGTTGCCATCATGTAGCTGTGCCATCATAACATAGGGGCTCTGCGGCAAGGGAACTGAGTGTGCAGGTAGCACAAGAAGCTCTTGAATGCCTTGGCCCTGGTATAATCCATACTCTCTGCTTACAGATAGGCCTCCTGCCCAGGGTTAGTCACATGGTCTCAACCATCTGCAAGGGAGAGTGGGAAATATGCAAAATACAACTATTTGGTCAGCAGCAAATGTTTGTGTTTTAATTGCTCTCACAGTGTGATGAACTATCTATGATACATATTCTAGGCATTCATTCATTTATTCCTGACTCCTTATATCAGGAAGGGTTCAGACAGGGACAGAGGGGCTGCCCTCTATTTCAGCTGTGATGAATTTAAGATAGAAATTGGGAACTTATTCAAATGTCAGAAGTTCTGGTGAAGTCAAGATTGGGGATGGCATACACAGATCTCAGGTGAGAGCTTTGAAGCGGGTGGTCCCATAGAGCTTCTAGACCCTGTTAGGAAACTCCCAGAGCTGTGAGAATTCTACCAGCTCCCTCTGCAGGAATGAAATGTGGTTTTTGGATGAGCTCACCAGGAAGCCGCTGCAAAACATCTCTGACCATGTGTCTGGCTACAGCTGCCTCAAGGAATCAAGTCTCCTTTTCTTTCATCTTCCAGATCTTATACATGTGCTTCTTGAGGGTCTAGTCTAATCCAGAATGATACGAGGATAGGGATTCAGGGTGTAGCCCCGGACATCTCCTCTACAAAATAGAGGAGATCTTTGAAGGCTGGTAGCATGGCCAAGTTGACAGTAGACAAACTGGTATATTCCTTCATTCGCAGGGGACAAGTAGAGGAAGCCCATAGCGCTGAAAGTAATGCATATGTCTGTGTCTCTGTAGCACCCCTCTTTGAGTGAAGTTGACAGCCTGTATTATTCACTTGAATAATAAAATGTCCTCTAGCACTAGTTTGAAATAAGTTGTAGTGTTCTCTCAATTGGCTGTTCATACATACTGAAAACCACAAGGTCAGAAGGAAGATAGGGATGCTGTCTAGCCCTTGTCTCAACTGTCGAAGAGCTAGAAACCTTTTATGAGGATGAGACTTAACAGAAGTGAAGCAACTAATATTTCACATAAGATTATATATAACTGTCATGAAATGTCACGCTTCAAGTCACACGTGGATGAAGAGCTATCAGACTTAGAGCTCAACAGGGTAGAAACACACCAACTTTTTTTTTTCGAGTGTAAAATGTATTGTTTGCAATTCACACAGGGAAATAGAAATTACTCTTCTCATTTTCAGGTACAAAAAAATTTTGAGATAGAAATTAGGGGTTAAAATTTGGAAGACCTGGGGAGTAAAGGTCAAGGACGCCACTACCAAAAGTCAGGGGAGCCGGTACAGAGATCTTGGCCAAAAGCTTCGAAGCAGATAGGAGTCTGTTGTTAATGAGGTAAAATAGCCATTAATCAAGGAAACTAGTTGACAATGTGGAAAACTAGCTATTAATGAGATAAAAATACTGGCCCTAAGCTGTCATGAAAAACTCGCCGTAGCAGGAGCCCAAACACACTACCGATGCTGAAATAATGATCTGGACCCACCCACACACACACTACCACTGCCATCATTTTGTTAGATTATTTTAATACAGTATTTAATAGGGAATATCTCTAAGGGAGCCTCTTGGATTGGCCAATCACTGACCCTGCGTTTGGACAGAACTTACCTGAGAGAACAGGAATGGCTACAATTTTCCTCTGGCATGGCAGCTCAGGACCAGCAGTGGCTTCCTGCCAGACTGTGTTGAGAAGGATTCTGAGCTACATCTGAGCCCAGCATGAAAGTGCTTGGTATGAGTGCGGTGGTTATTGTCGTGGAGAAAGGGCTACTGTGACTGCCTTCCATGTATTTGCCCGCTGTGACTTCCTACTTTAATCTTCCTACCTTCCGAGGAGAAATGATTCTTTTTGGCTAGGCTCCATGTGACATATTAATTTAACATCTTTGTTCCCCTGCCTTTGATACACTGTACATTAATATGCCTACTGTGCCTGTAAAACATAGAATATAATAGGATTTTCAAAACAAATAATAGATTGCTTTGTTTCTCAGATCTTTGAAATCTTTTCTTCTCTTGCCTACATGGCAAATCCTAGAGACACCAACAGGGACCCCAGGGATCTTATCAAGATGGCCGAGTGAAGGTCTTGCCCCCTTTGAGACTCGGTGTGATGAAAGTGAAGCCAATTTCAAACAAACAATATTATTAAATTCGAGACTCGGATCTCTTACCCTCCCCATACTGACATTTATTATCTGTAGAGCCACAGCAAGCTACAATACCCAAGCAGTTGATTGGAGTTACTCAGTAAATAACATTTGATGAAAAGAAAATGAGGTGGTAAAGAGACCCTTGAGAAATTAGAAAATAGCCTTCTAGGCTTTGAACCTATTCATCATTTACGAAGGCGTTGAATAATATAGCAGACCTAAGAACCAGCAGCAACCTGCTTCCAAGTCCCGAAAATACTAAAGCAAATAGTTGAATAGTCCAGCTTGAGGAATTGTTCAAAGTTGAATCGAAATAAGCTTTGATTAAGGAAGAGAAAAACGGAAAAGTTAATCTTCAAGTTTAACAGAAAGGCTTAAAAGAGCCGTTACAAATACCATGAATTATTCAGGGTAGGGATATTGTGACTTGCCTTTTATACACATAAGGCTCAAATGTCCTGTCTCAAACCCAGTGCAAATAAATTGATTTATATCAGTTGAGCAATGTCTGGATGAGAAGAAAAGATGAGCCTATCTTCCTTAGTACGCTAGCTTTGTTTTCTGTAACAATAGGTAGTGAACTTTCAGCCCCAAGCATTTTTGTTATAGCATTAGAATAGGAGAGAAAAGCCCTCATGTGTCAGACTTCTGTTGGGGCAAATGAATTCTTCTGGAAATGTCACCCCTAAGTCATTTCTACACCCAGCCTTGGATACCCAAATGAAGCAAAACAGTAAAATTGCACCTCTGGGCTCCTTTGAGCACATAGTGGGCTTGGTGAAAAATACTCTGTCACTAGACCTTGATATTCAAATGTTTTTCAGTAGAGGAGATAACAAGTAACAGCCGTGCCGTTGCTGTTCCACACCATCTTTTCCAGGACAACTGCCCTAAGTCTCCCTAGCTAGCCCCACTTCTAAGTTCTCGTAAGAGTGTGGACATCCTTCTATTGAGTATTTCTTAGGGGTGCTGTGGCGTAGGCAGAGCACGAGCTTTGGGATGAACACCAAGCCCAACTGGGCAAGTTATCTCTCGTCTCTGAATCATCATTTCTTTGTATAAAGGCTTTACGAGAGCATCCTCGGGATGATGGCCGTGGCTCGCTAAATGAGAGTGTTTACTATTAATTAGACTAAGAGTCCTTGAGGAATAAGGGATCTGACTTAGTGTGTGTCCCACACAGGACACCTGCAGCCCTGTGGCAGACACACAGATGATCTTCTTGGAATAAATGGTCTTCGTGGCTCAGGTGTTATGCCGGGTAGCTGGTTGTTCTGTGCACTGTGTTTCCATGTAATATGAGGCCGCCTTCTCTTAAACCCCTCTGAGCAGCATATTTCAGGACTGGTGGACATGTCATTCTGATCCCCACGAGGGGGGTTGGGAGGCCTTGCTCTTTTACAGGTGTCGTATCTGACAGACTACATGTAAACAGAACCAGTTGGCTGGGGGAGAAAAGGGGGGATAAGTAAGAGAAGGGGCAGACAGAGGGGAAGCCTCAAAGTTTAAGAAGTTCAAGTGCTAAATGGAACCTTTGTTTTTGTAGTAATTTGTCTGTAGTCACTGTAACTTCATCCTTTCATATCTTATTTATCCATTTATCAAACATTTACTGAGTTATAATGTCCTCGGTAATATGCTGGGGGATACAGGAAAGAATCCGGGTGGGGGGAGGGGAGAGCACGAACACATGCCCAAGGATTTAAAGTTTCCCAGGGAAGGTAGAACATAGATTACCATAAAATAGACTCGAACTCTAAGATCACATGATGCTATTCCTACTAGGAAATCTTTTTTGGGTTCTCAGACTTCTCCTGTCCATTCAGCTCATCATTGTCATGATTTCTATCTTAAATTCCTCTTCCCCTCTGCAATCTGTTCTAGTCAGTTCAGCTGAATCTCGTCTTGTAACAGGGCTTCTTTACATCTTCCATCCTCTGTCTGCCTCCCTTACCCCTCATCTCTACCTGACCTATTTTCTCCACATTCTTGAAAGGCCAGCTTAAAAGCCACTTCTTCCTTGGTGCCCTCTCTGAGTGCCTAAAGCCCAATCTTTATCTCCTTCAGGTGTTTGAAGTGCTATCTACTTATTGTTCACAGTGGAAATGAAAGTAGAGAAGCTATTTAAATTTTGCAAACTGAGTGTAGTAGGATGCTTAAGTCACTAAGCAAAAAGGAGGTATGGTGGGGAGGACTGGGTTTAGGGAGATGTGGTTAGTCAAGATGCCTGGTGAGTGCTGGGGAGTCCGGTCTGCAAGTCAGGAAAGGGTAGGACGGGGTGTGGATTGGGGTCTTGTGCACAGAGGTGGAAATGGTTATCTGAAATGAATGGGGTGCACAAGAAAGAGAATAAGCAGGAGACTGAGCAAAGAGACTTGAGGAGTACCTACGTTTAAAGGCTAAAGAGGAGAGGAACTCATGAAAGAAATTGAGCAGGTAGAATGGAAAACTGCAGCATGTGGAAAAACCAAAGGAGGACTTGAAGCAGAAGTTAGGAAAAACAGGGTGACAGTGAAGAAAGGAAAGATGACTGCACCATCTCCTTTCCGGACAGTCGATTCCCTGGTGTCCTTGAGGCTTAGGAGATGTGCGAATTTATACTGCTGTGGGACCATATAATCCCCCTCCGGTCACTGTTGCAAGACAGGCTGTAGTGAAGAAAGAGCAAATGTTGACTGAAATGGGCTCCCAAAGGCGGATCAGTCCAGAATTCTATCTGCACAAATTCATATTTCTTAGAGGAGACATTTTGGAATTCTTTAGAGGAAAGTCATCAGTGCTAAGTGGAAAAAAAATTAACGTGAGGATATGAGACTCCTTTATTCTTCACCTATGTTTGGTGTCTAGTGAGCACACATAAACATGCTCCAGGTTTTAGTGAAGAGGACTTGACTAATTAACATGGATAATATGTACAAGATATACTTAAAGTAAGTCAGTGGCCGCAAATACCTCTTTAAGATGAGATGTCACAAGGTCAAAAAGAGAAAAAATGGAAAGGGGAAAGAAAGCCTGTTCTCCGATCAAACATGTGACTGGCAAGAGTTCTATAGAGATTGCAGAAATGAATCAGCTGAGTGAGTCATCCACTCAGCCTCCAAACGTCTCACCAATGAACCTCCTAATTTGAACATGTAATTGTTTACTCTTATAACTTTGCTGTGAGATAATTGCCTGTAGAAGCATAAAGATGGATGTCCATGGGAGAAGGACAAGAAAGGACTCGACTTCACGGGTTTCTAGTGAGTTCTCAAGTGAGAAAGGGTAGGCTCCTTCCTCGCTAACTAGCAAACCCTGCTGGATAAAGACTAAGAGATGAAAGGGGCAAGGCCCAGAGGGTAGAGCAGGCAGCAGGTGAGAGAGGTGGAGATTTATGTGGCCCTGGGTAAGCCAAGGAGAGGGGTCTGGATGTTAGGGACAGTGGTGATGCACGTGGAAAGATGCTCACCATTACTGATCATTGGGGAAATGCTAGTCAACCTTGCAGTGAGGTACCAGCTTACACCCGGGAGAATGACTGCTGTTCAAAAAAACAAAAAACAAAAAAACCAAGTGTTAGTGAGGGTGTGGAAAATTAGAACCCCTGCACACTGTTGGTAAGAATGTAAAATGGTGCAGCCACTCTGGACAGCAATGTGGCTGCCCCTCAAAAGACTAAAAATAGAATTACCATGTAGTCCAGGAATGTACTTCTGTCCACTAGCAGATGAATGGATTTTTTAAAAATGTGATATATACCTACAGTGGAATATTCTTCAGCCTAGGAATGAAATCCTGACACGTAGCTGAACCTTTGGGAAGTTATGTTAGGTGAAATAAGCCAGTTACAAAAAGAAAAATACTATTTGATTCCACTTAGAAGAGGGACCTAGAGTGGTCAGATTTCATAAAGAAAATAGAACGGTTTCTAGGATCCAAGAAGGGGGCGAATGGTACATGGTGGAGTTGTTGTTTAATGGGGACAGAGTTCCAGTTTTGCAAAATCAGGACTTCTGGAGATCGGTTGCACCACCTTGTAAACACACTGTACCCTGCTGAACTGTATACTTGAAAATGATTAAGATGGAAAATTTTATGTTGTCTATTTTACCACAACTTAAAAATTTTTTAAATGCTGATAACTAGTATATTCATTCATTTGACAAATATTTGAATTGTCCCTCTGTGCCAGGCACTCTTCTGCTGTCGGGGAACACGATCAGTAACTCAATATGCAAAAAACCTTAGCCTTATGGAGTTGACGGTATGGTGAAGAAAGACCAGTAAAATGAATAAGATATGCTGTATTCGATGGAGAAAAGTGCTCTGGAGAAAAATAAAGCAGAGATTAGTGGGATAGGATGTGTCACAGTTGCCAGATGAGGGGTGGATTGGGAAGACTCGACCACCCAGGTAATGTACGGACAGGGTCTTGGCGGTGAGGGCATACAGCATGGATGTCACAGGAGGAAGAGGGGCTCCCATGGAAGGAAGAGCCACTGCAAAGGTGGGAAGCTTTCTTGCTGCATGTAAGGGGCAGCCAGGAGGCCAGTGTGGCTGGAACAGAGTGAGGGTAGAGGTGGGGGCTAGGGGATGAGGAGACCAGCCAGAAACTGAGGTGGTAACGTCCAGGAGAGATGTCAGTGGCGTGCATCAAGGTAGTAACGATGGACAGAGCAAGAAAGGTTCATTTTCCAAGTAAGCTAACAGGGTTTATTGATGAATTAGGTGGAAGAGTGTGGGGGAAAAAAGAGAGGATTCAAGAATGACTCTTAACACAGTGATTCTCAACCAGGGATGATTTTGTCCCCCAGGGGACATGCGTCACTGTCTGGGGAGAGTTTTGGTTGTCACCGTGGGGGAGAGGAGTGCGGTTTGCTCCTGGCATCTAGTGTGGGTTGAGGCCAGGAATGTTACTAAAGATACTGCAAGGTACACAGTAGCCTGCACACAACAAAGAATTATCTGGTCCAAAATGTTAATAGTGCCAAATTGAGAAATCCTACTCTCAGGTGTTAGGCCTAAATAATTAGGAAAAATGACAAAGAAAGCCAGACTAAGGTGATTAATTTGAGGTCAGGTTCAAGACTCCCAACCTGGAAAATGAGATACTAGTCATAATAATAGCTTACTTTTATTATGACGTGCGCTGTGTCAGGGACAATGAGCAACACATCGAATCTCCCATCTGATCATCACAGCCATGCAATGAGGGACGTTTCGCCAGCCCGCAGTATACGGATGGGAATATAGATGGTTTTACCATTTGTAGTACACAGAGGAACTGGGTTAAACCAGGATGTATTGGAATCTGAAGTTTAGAGTCTTAGCAATGTGCCACACAGGCTTCCTGAATTCATCATGTTCCTGAGTAAAGGTACGCAACGCAGGCAGTACAAGCGACAGATACATGTGCGTACTTACATACGTACACGCATATTTATATTTATTTTTGATGGTTTTCTAAAACATGAATCCAGCAACATGAAAAAACATTCTGTGTTGAATTGCTGCAACCAAGACACTGAACGACACTGTTAGCCGCCTAGCCAATAAGAATGGTGAGAGATTCCTACCATCAAAGACCTGGCATCTTGCATCTGACTTTCCCACTTGGGGAGCTGGTGGGGAAGAGGTTTCAGACCTCCTCTCAGTGTCTCTGTTTTTCCCGGCTTCCTAGTTAGCTCCTAACTCACCAAAGCTCACAGTCACCTGGGTACTTTTTAGGTTTACAAGAGAAATGATGAACAGACAGAAGTCAATTTTCCAGGAATTCAGATAGGCAGCGTGTGTGTGTGTTTCTACATTGACTTTGGGGTGACGTCTGGGAACAGGTTGGGAGAACGGGGAGCATGGTGAGACTCGACACGGGCCAGACAGCGGAAAGCTGAGCACCGTGCCTAATGCCTAAGGCGCCGGCAGCCTCCAGGCTGGACAACAGAGGCGAAGGCATCCCTTCCCTTCCTCACGCCGTGACAAAGCCAGCGGCATTTCTCTCACTCTGAATTTCTACTCCTTCCCAGAACTTTTGAATCATGTTTAGAAAGGAAATGGCAGATAAGAAAGGGACTTTGTCCACTCTCCTTTTCTGCCGCTCCGCCATCTGTCTTTAGACTTGCGACTATCGCTTAATTATTTCACCTCGAGTTTTGCGTTTCCATACGTGTTTTGAATTACAGGAAATATTCGGCAGACTTTCAGACTGAGTTAAACTCTCAGGATCATCCTAGATCAGTGAAGGATTTGCTTTTTTGCGCGGCCCTCTCCCCAGTACCTGGCACGTAGGAGACAATGATTAAACAAGGCACTACATTGAATAAGCCCACCTAAACTCTATGTACTTGGCCTGAAAGTCCCCTGCTCCATGGTGCTAATGAGAACCTCTCTGTTCTGATCCCATCAGTTCTCTTCCCCTGAATCCCATCAATACCCTATTGCCTGTGCTGCTTATTCATTCAGAAAAAAATATTTACTGAGTACTAAATACAAGCCTGCTACTGTCCTAGGAACTGAGGATATAGCAGTGAGAAGATCCCCTGCCCTCCTAGAGCTGACGGTCACATTTATGGTACTTATTCAATATGCCCAAGTACTGGTTAAATTTTTGCATTTATCTTTTGTCTCTGCAAGTAGATTGTAAGGGTTTTCAAAGTAGATATATATATATATAACATTTATAAATATAAGCATATATAGAGACATTTATATATAAATATATATATAGATTTCTACATATATAAATTTTTTTGTACCTTGTGTTTTGAATACTCTGTCTTCAGAGCAGTAGATGCTCATTAAACATTTGTTTCAGAATTCAGAAACAAAAGAATTCTCAAATCCTGCCACAAACATACTCATAGGAGATCATTGTCAGTGGTGCCCTCTCTGGTTGGGTGATGATTTACACTATAGCTACCAACATAAAGTATCTGCAAAGTGCGAGTTCATGAAATAAACATTATCTTCCCAGCTGTATAAAGCACTATGCCCAGAGGCTATTGTAAAATGAGACCAGTATCACTAGTTAATGGGGGATCTAAGTTTGTTCTTATCATTCTTGTTTTTCATTTCGTGTCACTTCGATAAGCTGATCCTACATCTAAAGGGTGGAGATTTACCAGGTTGGCTGTGATGTTACGCAAGTCCCAGGAGATGATGTCTGGTGACAGAACAAGGCGCTCTGATCGTCAAGGGCAGTTATGCATGGCTTTGAGTAATATGTAGCCAGTGGTGGTTACGTGGTGGTTTGGGCAGCTCCTTTCATGGAAAGCTCTTGGTCTAAGAGTTGCTCTTCGGGAAGAACAAAGAATCATTTGAAAAGCCCAAATCTCAGTCGGTCCTGATTGGCATTTATCAATAAGGTGTCTTTTGAGAAGGGCTCCGAAGGAGAATCGCTCCCAATGAATTTCCCATCTGCTGGCTGATGCTTCAGACAGGGTATTCTTTACCCTAATTAAAGCTAAAGAAACACAGTTATGAAAATTCATACATTTACTGCAAGGGAAAAAATAATTGATTAGTAAAATCTTTAAAGTCTTTATTCATACCTAAGACCAGGCCATCCTAGATAAATCCATGCTTTACAATCTAGTCACTATTTAGATAAAGAAGAAAATATCTTGAACAAATGCCAAATTCATTGCTTGTATCAGTTACCTGATATATATTTTATGCCAAAAATACAATAAATCTGTTTCAAATAATGGAAGTTGTAAGGTCACCTTTTTAGAACTAAATAGTGTTTTTAATGTAGAGTTTTGGCAGATGACCATATAAAGAGGATACATATAGTTTTCCTTTTTCTTAGTTCCTTATCCAGTTTTGCTTCAAATGTTACCAATGAGTAGCCTCTCTTTTCCCACTTCATCTCCCCTATAACACAGGCAAATTGAATTTAGCTCCAAAATTTTTGTTGACAGCTGGTCCAATGTTTGGTGCTGTGGAGGAACCCAACAATAAGTAAAATGAGACCCATGTTTTCTGAGAGAGAGAGAGAGTCCGACAGTGACGTAATCAAACTGGAATCCCAAATAGCTGCAAAAACTAAATTATTGGGACTGTCATTATAAAGAAGTAATCGTACTTGAAACTAATTTGAAACTTACAAAGCAAGTCGCCCAACCTTTGTGTTTGCGCGTTGACATGCTGATTTATTTTCAGATCAAATTGTTTTGAATAGATATGTATGTAAGATTTTTTTTGGAAATTGTCTCCTCTTTGCACCTGTTTCAACAGCAGTTTGCCTGTACGCTGGCTGTGGCACCTGTGATGTTTGTACTGTGATTATTTGTTAAGTAAACGTGTTAAATTATTTGTTCAATCTCCTCGACCAGACACTAGACTCCGCCAGACCAAAGACTATCTTTCTCCTTCTTGTTCATTTTGGCATCCACAGTATCTAGCCACACCTGCTACAAAGGAAGGTTTCTTGCATTCTTTACATTTCCAGTGTCCTGAGTTCATATCCGTCAATAAGAGTTTTGGTCATAATTCAGTTCTTTCTCACTACAAGGACAGATTTAGAATGCAAAATCTTCCCACTTCTTAAACTAGGATTAGGTTTTTCAATAAGAGTTGGTTGGTTTATGTGTGTTGCATAGAATTATTACAAGAAAAAATAGAATTTTCCCCTGACAGTATCTTCTTCTACTTAAAACGGAACGTCTATCCCCCATCCATCTTATGTTTTCCTTGTAGTTTTCTCTCATCTCTTTCTCAGTATCTCATATGTATAATAATAGAAATCTTTTCTTATTCTCCTTCATATGGCTGCCTTAAGCTTCACTGCCTTTAAGAGTACATTTATATTCAGAGGCTCCAATGGTAAATAATTTCAACAGGATGGAGCTCTTTAATCCTATTTTATATCTAAAAGGCATGTTCAACACTATCTTCAGCCATCTCTTGAGAATCCAATTTCCTAAAGTTATATTCCTGAGACTGAGTGGAAATTTTCAAAACCCAGAGTTCAAAGTTAAATATCAAATTCAAACAAAGCCCAAACAATCCACCCTGAGACTGATTTGTGTGGCCGTAAACAGCAACAAAATCTTCCAGTGGCTATTGGTATAATAACTGTGATTATAGCTTAGCAGAGGCAAGGCTCTCTCCCCTAGCCCTAAGCATCTGGGGACTGTTTTTCCTAAACAGAAATTTTAGAGAGCATAACATTCGCAAGAAAAGCAACCAGAACATGATAGCAGATATCTGTGTAAGTACTACGTATCAAAACAGTGGGACACAATTTGAGAATAAATTCAGATACGAATCAAAATTCTGCTACTAAAACATAGCAAACTAGCATCTAGGTGGAATCCTACTGAGTACAGCTAATCCAGGAAGCTTCTTGTCACTAGCTGCTAACTTTCTTTTTCTTTCTTTCTTTTTTTTTTTAGTTGCTAACTTTCTTGAATGACATGCCAAGGGCAAGTGATCTTTTCTAAACCTTTTTTTTTTTTTTTTTTGGTCCATGAAATGCAGAGATGAAGAAATAATTGTGATTTTTTTTGATAAATGTAACAGAAGTTAAGAAATAGAAATAAAAATAAATCGAGCAGGTAAACCATACTTAAGCTGCTAGTTGACTGCAGTTTCTAGCTGAGAGTTAATTCCGAAGTCACTAACTGGCCAAGACACTTTGCAACTCCTTACAAGCATCCCCACTACTGATTAGATTTTTAAAAATCCCTTTTGAGAAATTGGATCTTCTTCGTTCTTAGAAAGCATATCTGTGTCACTGACTAGCATAACTGAAAGATTTTGCAAGCATTTTACCTGCCTCATTCCTGGGGGTTATTAATCACCTGTGCTCTATACCTGGTTTTTACGGAAAGTTCTCAGTGCTATAATGGTAATGGGTTAGTGAAGACACTCATTTCTGGGTCATGTGGAAAGTTAGAATTCAGACTGTATGCTCTTCAGAGTTATCATTATAGGTAAATACAGGAAGAAGCCCCAAGAAGCCAGCTTTCATTCTGGAAAATCGAGGCTGAGATATAGACCACATAAATGTGAATTCACCGATACCTGCTTACTCCAGTCCTAAAACCCCTCAGTCAACCCTTAAGCTATAAATAAGATGTAAAGAAGGAAATAAAAACCCAGATAAAAGAAATAGTTAATAAAGAGCCCAGGAACCATAAAATAAATAAGATTACAGGCTTTTTTCAGACGAGGTTGCTGTAATACTCTAACTTCCAAATATGCAAATTCCATATCTTCAGAAGTTTGAATCATCTATATAATTAGAAAAGGAAGAGAATATGCCATTGCTCTGAGTTTCAACCTAGACATAATAGGACTCATTAGCTGTTTTTCTCTGCAAGGGGCTTGACTTTATGTGCAGCCCAAAGTCAGTCTTTGGGCAAAATGCTCTGGTGGAAAGGACTCTGCTGCCCTCTACTGTCACTCGAAGCAGAGGACGCAGACACAGAGAAACCACTTCCGTGCGCTTCTGAATAGGACTGGTGGGCAATTCCTTATCCCTTATCCCTTACTTCACTGGAAAGCCAGACAAGGCCACATCCCTTCCAAGGGAAGAGACCTCATAAAGTCCTTTAAGCTACAAGCCTCTTTAAGCTTCAGCCGAATGGAAAAATGTGGTACAAATATGGATGGAGATAAGGCAGGTTTGAAATGTCAAGGCCAAGAGATGTAACAGTCCATTGAGATGGGCAAACTTTTTTTTTTTTAATTGGACATTATCCAAAACTTTGGTTGCAAGAAAACACAAACACTCATTCCACCCATCCATTCATCTGTCCATTTATTTCCACTATAATATAAGCAGAGCAATGACAGAGGATAAAATCCCAGTTTAACTATTATAAAGAAAAATAAAGCAGGGTAAAGGCATATAGAGATACTGTCTACGTAGAGGGGTTAGGGAAAGTTCCTCTGAAGAAGTCAAGAATGAGATGAAGAAATAAGCCACATGGAAAGAACATTCCAGGCCGAAAAAAAAAACAAACCCAAAAAACAGCAACTGCAAAGGCCCTGTGGTAGGGACATGTTGGGTGTTATAAGAAGAACAAGTGTATTGACAAAGAAAGTGAGAATATGAGTCTGGGAAAGAGAGCACATGGGCAGAGGACAGATTAGCTAGGGTGTCACTGTCCTGTAAACCCATAGTAAACCTGTAACGTGAGTCACACAATTTTAACTTTTCTAGTAGCCACATTTTTTAAAAAGGAAAATGCATAGAAGAAATTAATTTCAATAATATTTTTTATTTCACCCAATTATTTGGGGCTGCCTGGATTGCTCAGTTGGTTAAGCGTCCGACTCTGGATTTCGCCTCAGGTCATGATCTTAGGGTTGTGAGATCGAGCCCTGCTTAAGCTTCTCTCTGCCCTTACACATCCCTCCCTCTATCTCTCTCTTTCTCTCCCTCTTAGATAGATAGATAGATAGATAGATAGATAGATAGATAGATAGATAGATAGTATTATTTGGACATGTAATCAATATAAGAAATACTAATGAGATACTTTACTATTTTTACTAAATCCTTCAAATTTCCTGTATATCTTAAAATAACAACATGCCTCAGTTTAAGCTAGCTACATGTCAAGAGCTCAGTAGTCAAATGTAGCTATGGCTACCTTAAAATTTCGTTGTTGTTGTTCTAGGTGTATTTGGATGTTTAAATTCTTCTTTAAATTAATTTTTTACACACACTTTGGAAGGGACCCTTGGTGGTGATGACCAACAGATTTCGATAGAACTCGGTGAAGATTAAGTGAGCAGGAAAATTTCCAACTCACAGGAACTCAAGTTAATTTTGAGTCAGGAAGCTAGGTCTCCTTTGAGTTTTGTTTTATACTTTGGGAAACAAGACGGGGGAAATTTAGCACAATCCTGACATGTCTAGATAGGAATAAATTAAACCTAGATATGAATAGAGGTCATTTATGGACTGTTGACCAGAAAGGGCTAGGGAAATTGAATGAGTGGGATTCCTATCCCCGTGTACAAATATACTCTCCTGCCCCAGCTTCAGCCAGCCTGGTTCTATACCAGGACATGCAGTGCTGTGGTTAGGAGTGTATATGCTGAATTCTGACGCCAAGTTTTGCTACTTAATAGCTATGTGACCTTGAGTGGGGTACTCAAGTTTGGGTGCCTTAATTTTCTCATTTGCAATGCAAGGTAGTTGCAAGGATTATGAGCTAATATCAAATGTTTCGAACGGTGCTTGGCGTATAATAAATATTCAGTAATGATAGCTCCCCGTGTGGGGCATCTCTTGCCCCACTATAATACCCTCTCAGCCTGGACTCTCCACCCCGCCACTCCTTGGTGACAGCTCTGTGCCAATTCTGACAGGCTTTTCCCGGTCACAGTGGCACAGCCCTGCACTGGGGCCAGAGCCCTGTACCTTTCGCTTTTAGCCCCGAAGCCTCTCAGAAGCCACAGCATGGGATCCCCTTGGGAACCTGCTTGGCGCTCACAGTTTCTCAGCCCAGAAATGTAGAGGAGATAAGCCAGTGAGCCACCTTTGACCTGGGAAGAAGGGAGAGGAAAGATAAATGTTTCCCTTTTTGCCTATAGGTAGGCAGTTCTGAAATGTGTTTTGTGAGATTCTCAGAAAGCTTGGTGGAATTAAGAAGCACCGTAGAGGAGACCAGCCCCTTGTATAAAGTTCCGTGCCTTCTTGCTTCCCTCGTGTTGTCCTGTGCTGCTGCTCACTGGGATCCTGTTCCCAAATCGGCTCCCTGTGTTGGAGCCTTCATCTCAAGCACTGCTTTCAGGGAACCCAGGATAAGGCACTACTGTTTTTAATTTTCTGGGCTGTGGTTTTGAAAAAGGTATATCCAGTCATTCCTATGTTACGTCCATTTCCAGGATGGCCTTGCCTCTTGACTTGTCCTAATGACCTTGACCCTCTTTCTCTGGCATTGTCAATCTCACTCCTTTCATCAGTTCCTTCTCAGGGTCTACTGAGTCCTGCAAACCCTCTGTATCCCACAGAGACCTCCCCCTTAAGCTGCTGCCCAATTTCTCAAGAGAGGAGTCTGCTCTCGCAGCCTGCATGCACCCGGCTCTCCTCCCTTCCCCAGCCTGCTGTGGTGCGCTGTCTGGTGGTGTCTGTCTCCACTGCTCTGAAGCCATTCTCACAGGGGACCTGTTAAGTGACTACTCCAGTCACTTCAAAAGAAGTATTGTGGAGCCGTTAAGCAGTAGCAGTTGTTACATAAACTGGAACCCATTCTGCAGAGAGGTTTGTAACTGACAAGAATAAATACGATAATGTGAATTAACAGGTAATGAGCCCGCGCATGATTCCAAGAATGCTGGAAGTTAAATGCTTTCTATGCATTCTCCTTTCATATTCAAAACAAGCCCATGAGATGGGAGTCCTTATCATTCCCACTTTGTAGTTGAGAAGCAGATTCAGAGAGGTTAACTCATTTGAAGACACACAGCACACCCAGAGCCAGGAGTCAGATCCGGGTCTGTCTTCCTGGAGGTGGAGCTCTTCCTGTAGTTCACTGAGACTCCAGCTCTGACCTTCATCCTAACACTGTCCAGACTCCCCAGCAATGAAAGAGAGATTTTCTTTCGTTGGTTTAAAAAGGATTCAAAGAATGCTGCTACATAGACACAGAAAGTAGATTCGAGGTTGCTGAGGGCTGGGGACGTAGGGAGGAATGGAGAGCAAATGGGTACAGGATTTCACTTTGGCTGATGAAAATGCCCTAGGATTGATTCTGGTGATTTTTGCACAACTCTGTGAATATTCTAAAAAACAAACAGACCAAAAAAAAAAAAAAAGCCTCTTTGAATTCTGTACTTTAAATAGATGAATTGCATATGTGGGTTATATCTCAATAAACCTGTGATGGAGGAAGAAGAACCCCCTTAGAGGTATTTCGCTTACTTGTCTGACAACTAACACGACACAAGTGGGAAGTGGCAGGTGAATGCCGTTGCTCTTCATCAAATTCACAGCCACTAGTCGTTCATGAAGTGGTGCGTAGTTTCCACTCGTGTGCGCTTGCGGGTGCAGGACTTGGAGTTCCCAGAGTGTCGCCTTTCAGGTTGTTGCCAAGCAACGGGCGTAGGGGCACCAAGACCCATTAGCTAGGAGCCTGCAAGCAGCTCTGGGTGTAGCCAGACCCTTCTGCCATTTGCAAAAAACAGAACAAAAATAGTGAAGAAAGATAATCACCTCCCTGAAGGAAAGCAGCCTGGTTCATTTGAATGCCTGTGAGTGACGGTAATGGCCTTGATTAGAGGACCAAATCCAGATATCTCCGGGCAATTTCAGTGACCACATGGCCTCCTAGTACATGCTCATGGTCCTAATTCTCAGGAACGAATGGGGGAAGAAGTGCAGGCTAATCCAGTCCCACCACCAGAGTGCGGCTCAGCGCCTTCTAGTAAGCGTTGACTGTGGGGAAGCCACGGGACAGAGGACAGCTTTCAACTTTGGAATATCTGGACTCAAAAGGAGCCTCGGCTCACTCAAGGGAGGAGCAGCAAGCAAAGGAAAAAGACTAGATTGGCAAAACCATCTAGTCCAGTGTCAGCTTCTTCTGGTCTTATTACTTCAGTATCTTGATTAATTTCTCTCTAAACGTCTGAGCAGAAGCAAACGTCTGACTTCTCTCCACCAGTGATCTTCCTAACTCATGATGGTTCAGGGGTGCCTTCCCATCCTAAACCGCCTCTATCCCCAGCAGTTTTCCTTCTTATTCACAAAATTAGATCTGAGGCATATGGCAGCACAGAAGGATGGTATCAATCAACCCCTGCGTCATGAGGAAGGGAATTCCAGAATTATAGGTAGTGTTCTCCCTATTTCCCACTCTCTAGATAGGAAATTATACCTTGTAAATTTACATAATACGGGACAGAGAACGGGCTGAAGGGCATATTGTGGGAGGGGCAA
This sequence comes from Ailuropoda melanoleuca, assembly GCF_002007445.2. NCBI lineage: Eukaryota > Metazoa > Chordata > Mammalia > Carnivora > Ursidae > Ailuropoda > Ailuropoda melanoleuca. Next base: position 33,379,076 of record NC_048221.1, on the reverse strand, counting down.
GCTAGACACTCAAAGTGGTGGGAGGGATGAGGGTATGCAGGGAGAGGCATGGCGGCATGGTGAGGCCAGCAGAGAACAAAGGAAGGGATTTTGGTATGCACTGCAGAGCTCCCCCTATATTTCTGAGCTTTGAAAGATAAAAATAAGGGATCTGAGCTCTCAACGGTTGCTGGGATGTGGGTCCGTCAGCTTTGCCTGACACACTGCCCTGAGACTGGTTGTGCCCACTAAGAGCACCCTTTTGACCTGTTTTTTGGGGAATTTTTTTTTAAGATTTTGTTGACTTATTTGAGAGAGAGAGCATGAGTGGAGGGGAAGGGACAAGCAGACTCCCTGATGAGCAGGGAGCCTGATGCGGGACTCCATCCCAGGACACCTGAGATCATGTCCTGAGCTGAAGGCAGATGCTTCACCAACTGAGCCACCCAGGTGCCCCCTTTTGATCTGTTTTAAAAGCATTTGGTGGTGCATTTTGACAGCAAGCAGAGGGTTTTAGAATCCAGAGGACAAAGTATAAGGACATTGTTCTTTCCTTAAAGGGAAGCAGTTTCTCCTTGGTGTGCTAATTTTCAAAATTAGTGAGATTGAACAGGACTAATAATAGCTTGCTTTATAAAGTGCCACCTACATGAATAAACCTTTTAGAATGGATGTTGAGTGAGTATACAATGGTATTCTGTTGGAGAAGAGTTTCCGAGTCCTCATTGCATAGGAATTCTTGAAGTCCTTTTGTGCCAGTTTCTATTAATAGAGGAATTCTTGACTTGGAGACAGAGAAGGTCTGAGCACGAAGGCTTGACCCATTTCCTAGCTCTGGAATGCTAAGCAGGTCAGTTAACTTCTCTGGTTTCCCTTTTTTACATGGATAAAGAAGACAAATCTTTCACCTACCTTTCCCACAACACTATCAGTATATTTATTTTATATGTATCTACTATATGTAAATATATTTACATATGTAAAAGAGAAAGGAATAGAATCTACTGAGTTCTCCTGCACAAGGAACTTTATCCCTGTCTTAGAGATGAGCCAGTTGGCTCTCAGAAAACTCACTTAGTCATAAATAGCTAGGATGTAGCAAGACTGGGGTTCAAACCCATCTGTCTCCTTTCAAAGTCTCTTTTTCCAGAGGTCATTGTTCTGTTAGTAAGCAGTGACATATTCTACATGGCAGAGTGTTACTTAGTTGACCGAATTTTCGCTCAGCAATTTCTCCTTTGTCTGAGGTTTTGTGTCTTAGTCAGGAGTGTTGTCTCTTTAACCATAATCATTACCACGTTGCTGCTGCAATATGATTTTTCAATAGCTCTGCTTTAACGTCTGAAGTCAAGGCTCTCCACCATCTACAACTAGCTGAGACAGTCCTGGTGAAAATTCAAGTGGAATTTTGCCCATCGAGTAAAATGACGTTGTTAACCTTCCCTTTGATAACCCCCGTGCCCTAAATGATTGAACAGTTTCTTCGTAAACTCGAGTTTGCTGTGTGAGTTGACTATAGAATAATAGCGTATTTATAGAAATGAAGCATTTCTTTATTCTTCTCCTTTCTCTTCTCTGAAAGAAAGACAAAAGAGTATTTGGAGAGATCAAAGTCCTTTTTTGGCTGTAGGTAACAACTCACCTTCTTCAGGCATATCTATACACAGGTTCCTCACGATTGCCATGACCTGAAACAGCTGATAAGAAAAGGTGGGTGATGATTCTATCAGTTACTGGATATTCTCTCCCCGCAGCTCAGCCTCAGTTAACAAGCAAAACTCCGATTCCTTCCGCAGCTAACTTAAGTATTCCATTAAAAAGTGAAAACGTATTCAAATTAAAACACCCTTTAGATTTAAAGAAGAAAATGAGGGGAGGCGGGGAAACTTTGAAGAGGACCAGGAAGAAATGCATCAGTAATGTCTTTGGCAGCTAACAAGTTCTCCAACTGGCCTGACGGCCAAAGATGAAATAGAAATTTCTTTATCGAACAGGAATACGAAGGAAGGCTGACCTTTGATCAAATGTCCGTTTGTAGTTTTGACAAGAAAATTTGCATGAAAAAAAAAAGTATGCTGGACACTTACTACATGAAGAAGTTAAGTTCCAGCAATGTAAAGGAAGCCAGAGGTCAAACTTCTTAAACAGCCTGTCAGATAAAAGCTGGATTTCTTCGCCTGTGTGCGTGAGAGGGTTTCCAAGCTGCAAAGGGGTTTTAAGGAGGACAAGTAAATTCTTTCTGTTCTGTGTTTTGCCGCAAAGTACTTCGCATCTTTTCGGGCTCAAGTTGGGGCCAAGAATTTTTCCTCTTACACGTATTAGGAATTGAGAGAGAAAAGCGAAAATGGTAAACATAACCACTGTCAATCATCCTTGTTTGTTTCCAGTGGTTATTCCACAGAGTTGGCTAAGCTATCAGCCTCTTTTTATTTTTTATTTTTCTCATCAACCTCTTTTTAGTGTCTCCCTTTAAAAAGCTATCGGAAGACCAATAGCTGTCCGTTAAGAGTTAGCTAAAAACAATTCATGCGTTAGGTGACAACCCAGGTGAACACAAGGACATTCATATGTAAAAATCGTTATGATACAGAAATTACTATTTTGCTTATGAATGTATTTGTCTGACAGTTGCTCATAAACCCATCTGTAAAGAGATTCGTAGCTTGAAGTCCAGCTAACGTGCTCACTCAAAATAGTTGAAATGATGCAGTCCAATTCCCCCTGACTTCTCACCCTATTCATTTTTCCCTTCAATTAAAATAGTATTGAAGACTGTGTTTCAAGCACATAGTGGGCACATAATACATATTTGTGGACTGAAAGAATATTGTACACAGTATTCATAGTTATTTGGAAAAGGCAAACAAATGAAGAGTGTTCTGGCTTTGTCCTCTTAATAGTGGTCTTCACCGAATGCTATCCATTTTTATTTGGATGGCAGCCATTTTTAATTTGAGGAGGCAATATAGGATTATGGTCAAGTGCATGGGCTTTAGAAGGTCACATCTTGGTGCAAATCCCAGAAAAACCTTACTGATTTGGTCACCTTGGGTTAATTAATAATTCCCCCTAAACTTCATATTTCTTTCTCTTAAAATGGACACAATGGCATCTATCACATAAGGTTTTATATATATATATATACCTTTTCTAAAGATTAAGAGCTAAAATAAATACCTAACTCCTGATTATTGGTTTATTTCCACTATAAATTTTGGTATGCCAAACACTTTTCTTTCCATAATTTCTCCAAAATACATAAGGCACATTAAAAGAATCTTTCAATATGTAATAACTGGTTTCTTCAAATAGCCTTAGGCTTTTTTTCCCTTTATTCTTCATCTTCATGTCTATTTAATCTAAGAAGTCAAAAAGAAAGCAAGCAGGGAAATGGAATCTGAAATTAGTGTTAGTGATCTAGGCCTGCAGCTCTCCAACCGTGAAATATTTATTTCATTACTTATCCTCGGAAGCTTGTTAGCCCAGGATTTTGAAAGTCAGCAATCCATAATTTAGGAGTCCAGATGAGCTGATCTTACAAAGACCAACATCTGGCACAAAGGAATGAAGATGCTTGAATGTGCTTTCTTGATTTTAACCAAGAGGTGAAAAACCTTGACAGAGGGTCTGCTTCTAACAATACTGACCTTCATATTATATACCTTCCAGTATATAATATGACTGATAAGGTCATATTATATACTGGACATTTGGCAATCAGAGGACCTCTTGTAATTTTTGTAAAGATCCTTAAAATCATTGTTTCATTGAACATTTACATAGGCAAAAATGATGACACCCAGTGAATATTGCTCATGATGGCAAAACTAAAACATTCTTAGAAACACCCATCTCTGCACTGACTAATTACACCTGAACTCAGAAACTGAATATTATTTCCTAGAAAACAAGTCTTGGTCAAAGATTCCAAGTAAAGCATAAATACTTGAACATCTCTTAGTGTGAAAGAAATAGGGGGAAAGCAGGCGCCTGGGTGGCTCAATCTGTTAAGTGTTTCCCTTCGGCTCATGTCATGATCCCAGGGTCCTGGGATAGAGTCCTACATCAGGCTCCCTGCTCAGCAGGGAGTCTGCTTTTCCCTACCTGCCCCCCTGCTCCTGAGCTCGAGTGCTCGCTCTCTTTCTCCCCCCTCTCAAATGAATAAATAAAATCTTAAAAAAAAAAAAAAGAAAGAAAGAAATAGGGGGAAAGCAAACTAAACTCCACACGATCAAAATATATTTAGCCTGCCGTATCTGTCACAGGTTTTCTTAAAAACAGCTTAATTGAGATATAATTCACATGCCAAAAAATTTACACTTCTAAAGTGTAAAATTCAGTCGTTTTTAAAGTATGTTTACAGAGTACAACTATGACCACTAATTTCAAAACATTTCATAACCTCAAAAAAACTGTTGTTGCTTTCAAGATTGTTTGGGTTTTCTGGGTCCCTTGCATTTCCACATGAACTTTAAGACCTCTTTGTCCATTTCTGCAGAGGTAACAGCTGCAATTTTGATAGGGGTTAGAATGAATTTGTCTTGACATCTTAGTAGTAAGTCTTGTAATCCATGAACATGGGATATGTTTCCATTTATGTAAGTCTTGAATTTCTTTGAAAAATATTTTGTGGTTTTCAGTGCTAAGTACTACACTTCTTTTGTTAAATTTATTCCTAAGGATAGGGGTGCTTGGGTGGCTCAGTCGGTTGAGCAACTCACTTGTTTTCAGCTCAGGTCATGATGTCTGGGTCCTGGGATCAAACCCCAAGTCAGACTCCATGCTTATGGGGAGCCTGCTTGAGGACTCTCTCTCTCCCTCTCCCTCTGCCCTTCCCCCACTTGCTTACACACTCTCTCTCTAAAATAAATGAATCTTTTAAAAAATGTATTCCTAAGTATTTTTATTATTTTTGATGCCAATGTAAATGTAGTTTTTTATAATTGTTCAGTACTAGTGTACATGAATACAATTGATTTTTTAATTGATCTTATATTCTGCCTCCTTTATAACTCACTTATTAGATTTAATAAAATTTTAATTCTTTACAATTTTCTGTATATAAGATCATGTGATCTGCAAGTAGGGATATTTTTACTTTTCCTTTTTTTTTTTTTTTTTTTTTTTTGACAGAGATAGAGACAGCCAGCGAGAGAGGGAACACAAGCAGGGGGAGTGGGAGAGGAAGAAGCAGGCTCATAGTGGAGGAGCCTGATGCGGGGCTCGATCCCACAATGCTAGGATCACGCCCTGAGCCGAAGGCAGACACCCAACCGCTGTGCCACCCAGGCGCCCCTACTTTTCCCTTTTTTAATTTGATTATCTTGTATTTCTTTTTCTTGCTTAATTGCCCTGACTAAAACTTCCAGTACAATATTGAATAAAGGTGTTATGAATGAACATCCTTGTCTTGTTCCTGATCTTAGGGTAAAAGTATTCTTTTACCATTAGGTACGATGTTAGCTGTTGTTTTTTCAGCCATAGCAATTATACTGGGGAAATCCCCTCCTATTTCTAGTTTGTTCAATATTTTATCCTGAAAGTATCTTGAAATTTTGTCAGATATTTTCCTACGTTTCTTGAGACGATCATGTGGGTGTTGTCCTTTATTCTATTAATACAGTGTATTACACTGATGTTTCGCATGTTGAATTAATCTTCCATCCCTGGGGGATAAACTGCACTTTGTTGCAGTGTATAATCCTTTTTATATCTTGTTGGGTTAGGTTTGCTAGTATTTTGTTGAGGATTTTTCCATCTTTAAATTATAAGGGATGTTGGTCTGTAGTTTACTTTTCTTGTCATATCGTTGTCTGGTTTTGGTATTAGGGTAATAATGGCCACATAAAATGAAGTGGGATGTGTTCCCTCCTCTTCTTTTTTTTGGAACGGTTTGTGAAATATTAGTGATCATTCTTCCTCAAACATATGGTAGATTTCACCAGTAAAGCATCTGAGTCTGAGTTTTTCTCATGAAATTGTTCGATTATGAATTCTCTCGTTTGTTATGTAGCTCTTCAGACTTTTTATTGTTTTAGTTTTGGTAGTTTGTGTGTGTCTTCATAGGCATTCTCCTAATTCATCTAGGTTACCTGATGGTGTAAAACTGCTCATAGTATTCCTTTATAATTCCTAGTATTTCTCTAAGAGTACCTGTGATGTCCCTTTTTTATTCCCAGTACAGTATTTTGAGCTTTTCTCTTTTTTTGGGTCAGTCTAGCTAAAGGCTTGTCATTTTTGCTTGCCATTTTAAAGAGCCAACGTTTGATTTTGTTGATTTGTTGTTTTTCCATTCTCTTTTTCAGAAATTTCCACTTTAATCTTTATTACTTCCTTCTGATTTTTTAATTTTTTTTGTTTTAAGATACAAGTTTAGATTACTGATTTGAAACTTGTCTGCTCTTTTAATAAGGCGTTTACAGTTATAAATCTCCTTCTAAGCACTTCTTTGTCTGAATTTCATAAATTGTTGGGTTCTCAGTTTTGTTCTTCCAAAAGTATTTTCTAATTTTCCTGTGATTCCCTCTTTGAACCATTGTCTATTTAAGACTGTGTTGTTTAATTTCCACATATTTATGAATTTCCAAAATGTCCTTGGTTTATTGATTTCTAATTACATTGCATTGTGATTAGAGAACATAATTTTAATCCTTTTTTATTTATTCAGGTTTTTTTAATGGCCTAACATATGGTTAGTCCTGGAAATGTTTCATGTGCTTTCTGGAAGAATGTATTCTCTCCTGTTCTTGGGTGAAATGTTGCGTGGTGTCTGACAGTTCTAGTTTGATTTATACTGTTGTTCAAGTCTTCCTTTTCTTCCTCTGTCTTCTTCCTAGTTGTTTTATTCATTGTTGGAAGTGAAGAGCTTAAGTCTGCACTATTATCATGGAATTATTCATTACTCCCTTCAGTTCTGTCAGTTTTTGTTTCATGTATTTCAAGGCTCTTTTGTTAGATGCATATATGTTTATAATTGTTATGTATTGCTGATTGGTTGATCACTTTATTATTATAAAATGTCCTTTGTCTATAGTAACATTTTTTAAAAAGATTTTATTTATTTGAGAGAGAAAGCATTCAAACAAGCATGAGCAGGAGGGAGGGGGGAGGGGAAAGGGAGAAGCAGGCTCCCCACTGAGCAGGGAGCCTGATGTGGGGCTTGATCCCAGGACCCCAGGATCATGACCTGAGCCAAAGGCAGATGCTTAACCGACTGAGCCGCTCAGGAGCCCCTATAGTAACATTTTTTGTCATGAAATTTTTTTCGCGTGATATTAAACACTGATATTTAATACTATGACCACAACAGTGTTTTTTGATTAGCTTGGTGTATCTTTTTCTTCCTTCTGCTTTCAACCTGTTCATTTTTTGAATCTAAAGCCTTTCTTCTATAAACAGCATACAGATGGATCATAATGTTTTGTCCATTCTTTCTGTTTCTGCTTTTTGATAATAGTGTTTACTCCATTTATATTTAATATCATTACTGATATGATGCGATTTACATCTGTGATTTTGTTATTTACTCTCCATATGTTTTATGTCCTTTTATACCCCACTGTTTCTCCATTAATGATTTATTTTGTGTTAAATAAATATTTTCTAGTGTGCCATTTCAATTTTTTATTTCTTTTATTATATGTTTTGCTTAATTTACTTAGTGGTTGCCCTGAGAATTATAATTAACATCTTAACTTATAAAAATCTAGTTTGGAATAATACAAATTTAATTTCAGTAGCATAAAACATTTTGCTCCTTTACAGCAGCATTTCCTCCCTGCTCCTTTGTGTTATTATTGTAATACAAATTGTCTTTATACATGGTAAGCCAATCAACACACTTTCATAATTCATTCATGGCTATCTTCTATATTCACCTATGTATTTAGGTGCTTTCTATTTCTTCATGTAGGTTCAAGCTGCTGTCGGGTATCCTTTCTTTTCAGCCTGAAGTACTCCCTTTAGTATTTTTTATAGGTCTATTAGCAAGGAATTCTGATCTTTTTAAAAAATATGGTAATGTCTTCATTTCTTTGCTTTTAAAGGATAATTTTGTTAAATATAGAATTCTTGGTTGACAGTCTTTTTCTTGCATCACTTTGAGTATGTCTTCTCACTGCCTTCTGGACTATTGTTTTGGATGAGAAATCAGCTATTAATCTTATTGAGAATTGTTTATGATGAATCACTTCTCTTGCTATTTTTGAATTTTTTTGTCATTATCTTTTGACAATTTATGGTTTTCACTTTCTTCATTGGCTTTTGACAGACCATGATGTACCAAGTATGGATGTCTTTGAGTTTATTTTATTGAGAATACATTGAGCTTCTAGGATGTATAAACTAACATTCTTTATCAAACCTGGGAGGCTTTCAGCTGTTATTTCTTCAGATATTCTTTCTCATCTCTCTTTAAAGGATTCCCATTATGCATATATTGGTACACATGGCAGTATGCTGCAGGTCTCTGAGACTCTGTTAATTTTTCTTCATTATTTTTTACTTCACTTCCTTAACTAGGTAATGTCAATTGGCCTGTCTTCATGTTTGTTATGTCAGTTGACCTAACTTCATGTTTGTTAATTTTTTGTTCTGCTAAATCACATCTGCTCTTGAATTTCTCTGGTGATTTTAAAATTTATTCTTGTATTTTCCAACTCCAAACTTTCTATTTGTTTCTTTTTTTATCATTTCTATCTCCTTATTGATAATTTCTGTTTAGTAGACATTATCCACATACTTTCTTTTAGTTCTTTAGATACTGTGTTTTTTACTTATTTGGACAGGCCGATTTAAAGTTTTTGTCTTGTAAATCCACTATACTTCCTAGAGACTGTTTTTAGTGACTGTTTTTCCCCCATGTTTAAGCCATGCTTTTCTGTTACTTTATATGTCTCATAATTTTTTGTTGAAAACTGGATGCTTTGAAGAATGTAATATGGCAACTCTCTCTTTTCAGAATTTTTGTTTATTGCTATTTGTTGTTCTTCCTGTCTCTTGCTGTTTGTTGAGTAATTTTTGAGACTAATTCCATAAAGCTTACATTCTTTGTTATGTGTGACCATTGAAATTTCTCTCGGTTAACTTAGTAGTCAGTTAGTGATTAGAGAGAGATTCTCTTAACTTCTTGAAACAAACAAGTCCCTCAGGCTTTGCTGAGGGGCTCTGTATGCTTGTTGGAGCATGCCTTTAATGCTCTGGAAAGCAGTGTACAGCCTTGCTTGAGCCTTCACTTCCTGTTTGTGAAGAGCCTTAAGGTCAACAGGAGATGAGACAGTAGGGTCTTCTGAGGTCTTTTCTGTGCACAAGTACAGAAGTATGTGATATGCTAGATCTCCTGGAATTTTACTGGAACTTTTTAAAATCCCCAAATGGATATTTCCTTTTACATTTTTTGCTCATTCTTTTGTTTGCTCCAACTGATATCTTCACCTCAGAGAGCTGTGATTTTGAACAATTACCACTGATTGTTTCAACAAATGCTTCAGGGAAAAGGCTGCTTGCATTGAACGAGCTCTGAGTCAGGTCCAATAAATAAGGGCTCTGCAAGTGGGGATTCTTAGGGAGCTACCAGGCAGGTCAAATAAAGAAAATTCTCTATGCATGAGGCTTTGGGGGAGCTCTAAACCCTTTTTTCCCCCTCCAGTGACTGCTATGTTGCAGATTTTCACAGCTATCTTACTTGTGAGGTTTTTGGTTTTCAAGGCTACCATGGAACTGGGCTGAGGTGGGGGTGGAATGAAACGAGATGAAATGTTCTTACTGAGCATCCACCATTCTCCTTGCATAAATGCTCCTTGAATTGTTGTAAGGCTTTGGTTAATTTCCAGAGTTCTGAAAAGTTGATTTCGAACATTTTTTGCCAGTGTTCTCATTGCTTTTTATAGATGAGCAGATTTTCAGAGGCTTTTATTCTCCATCATTCTGGAAGTTCTTTATACAGGTTATTTTTTAAACGGAGAATTGAAGCAACTACATTTTGTTTTAGCGTAATTATGCAGGTGCTCCTATTTTTACAGTTTGAAACCAGTTGGTCCAACAGATGCATTCAGACACCAAACAAAGGAAGTGATTCATGAGGACCCAGGCTCTTCTCTGACAGAATAGGACCACTTCTTTTTGGATTAAGAAAAGACTCAGTTGTGAGTAGAAAGCTTAGTGACTTCTAATGATTTTAAAGCAGAGGCAAGTTGCTAAATGCTCCCTAATGCCTCCATTCCCCATGGGCAAAAGTGTTTTTTAGCAAATCCAGCTCCGAATAGCAAGATACTCAAGACTCAAGGGCTCAATCGTTGGCACATGATTAGCTTCTGTGCATTTTTAAAATAAGAAAATCACTAAGTATCCGGAAAAAAGGGGTATGGATTGTAACTCTTTGGGAATTTAACGTCTTTTAAGAAGAAAGAATATATTTTGTCTTCGTCTAAAGTATAATGAAACCAATTCTGAGGAGCATTAATTTGAATTGTTATGGGGACTTTTCTATGAAAAATAATGTGAGAATGTAAATACTGAAAATCTTGTTTATGGATTAACTTTAAGATTTGTCCAGTAATTAACATTTGGGAAATTTAGGTTTTCTCTAACGGGAAAATACGTTTCATGCATTTATAAGCAACCACAAGTTTCTTAAAGAATAGCCAGTGTTTTGTTTCATTTTGGTTTTTGTTTTTTAAGTGGAGCAGAAAGTAAATGACTTGAATGACTTTGAAAGGAAAGAGGGTGTAAGAAACAAAGTGGTAGCATTCACAGTACAAAAAAAAAAAATTAGATTTACTGAAATGTGTGACAAAGACCTGAATAGCCAAAAGGGGTTATAAATCACTGTACACAGATCACTGTCGTTGAAGGATTCCATCAATTGTAGAAATACGAAAATATCTGGACTAGAAATCTGAATAGGTTTCCAAGTTGGGAGACTTGGTACCAGCTTCTGAAAGAGGAAGGCATTCAAAAATAGAGCACCATCTTTGCCTTTTTTAATTTCTAAAATAGAAAGTAGCAAGGTAAGAATAGATTTGTTTCAGCCAGTGGTATTCAGAGCTGAGGTAAAGTGGGCCATTATAAGGGGTGAGGGAGAACTCTCGGTGGTATGGGATACCCAAAGCATGAGGAACTAAGTAGCTATGACACCTGATTACCCTTTTCTGACTTCTGATCCAGGATCTATTATGATGGTCTAATTATAGAACTCATTGCTAATGGCTGAAGAAATATAGGTGTTTGAGTTATTTGGAGTAAGAGCATCAGTATTTAAGTACAATGCCATTTACAAAAAGCACATTGTGTTTCTTAATACCTTGAAACTTAAACATGACTGCTGAGAAACAGATACATTTTCATAAGCCCAGATGGCTTTTCCCTCTCTTCCCACCCACTGCTCTCTCCATATTGCTAGGAACCTACTCTCCTGTCTTTAATTGGGTTATTTTTCACATATTCTTGGTGTTTCTTTGTGTATTATCTGCTTTCCTTTTTATTTTTACTCCTCATTTTATCCCTGAATTCATTTTCAATATATTTGATACTTTATCCTATAGTAGCCTTATCAGTTTGATACTCTGGTCTCTGTGTTGTTTATTCTTTCAACTTGGGGATTTGCCTCTCTTACAGTTTCAACGATACACTAAGAGTTTTTTTAGTTCTGGCTTCTATGACAAAGTAATATAGACTGGGTGGCTAAATAATATTTTATTTCTCATATTTCTGGAGGCTGGGAAGCCCAAGATTCAGTGTCTGGTGAAGACCAACTTCCTCATTTGGAGTTGGCCCCTTTCTCATCTTATGACCCCGTCATTCTCATTCCTCACAATGCAGAGAGAGAACCTGGTCTCTTCCTCTTCTTATAAGGACATTAAGTCCATTATGGGGGCTCTAGCCTTATGACCTCATCTAAACCTAATTACCTTCCAAAGGCACCATTTGCAAATACCATCACCTTGGGGATTAGGGCTTCAACACATGGATTTTAAGGGGGACACAAACATTCAATCCATAACACAAGTTATATTATTTTTTTATCCACTAACTCTAGATACACTAGCTGAGTGTACCATTGGGCCAGCACAATAAGATTCCTGGGCTCCCATTTACTTCTCATGCCAGCAGGCAGCATACTTGTAGATTATGATTCCCAGAGTACCCACATCCTTTGTGCAAGATTTATGGGGTCTCAAATCTCTCTTCTTCTTAGATGGTTCATTTTAATTTTAAAATCACATATTAAAGTTCAGTGAGGTTATAGAAAACAAGACCAAAATACAAAAATTAATTGTATTTCTATCCACTAACAATGAATAATCCAAAAATGAAACTAAGAAAACAGTTTTATTTATAATAGAATCAAAAAGAATAAAAATGTCTAGGAATACATTTACCAAAAGCAGTATAAAACTTGTACACTGAAAGCTACAAGAAATCATTCAAAGAAATTCAGAAAGATCAAAAGAAATGGAAAAAAATTCTAGGTTCATGGATCAAAAGACTTAATGTTGCTTAGGTGGTAAACTGATCTATAGATTGACTGGAATCCCTAACAAAATCTTTGCTGCTATTTCTGCAGAAATTGCTAAACTTATTTTAAAATTTGCCTAAAATGCAAGGACTCAGAATAGCTAAAACAGTCTTTAAAAAGATCAAAGTTAAAGAACTCACATTTCATAAATTTAAAAACTTAATATAAATATTTATACAAACACTTTATAAAGTGTTTGGGGCATGTGGATGGCTCAGTCAATTAAGCATCTAACTCTTGGTTTCAGCTCAGGTCATGACCTCAGGATTATGAGAAGGAGCCCTGCTTCAGGCCCTACACTCAGGGTGGAGTCTGCTCGAGACTCTCTCCTTCTCCCTCTCCCTCCCCCTCTGCCTTTACCCCGACTCATACACACACTTTCTCTCTGCCTCTCAACAACAAAAAAGCTACAGTGTTCAAGACAGTATGCTGTTATGTAGCATAGACATATCAATCAATGGCATACAATTTGAAAATCCAGAAATGAGCCCTTTCATTTATGGTCAGTTGATTCTTGACAAAGGTGCCAAGAAAATCTTTTCAACAAACTGTACTGGGACAATTGAATATCCACATATAAAAGAATGAAGTTGGACCTCTTCCTCACATAAGACATAAAAATCAAATCAAAATGTACGATATACCTAAATTTAAGAGCCAAAATTATAAGAACTTTAGGAAAAAAACATATGAGTAAATCTTTAAGACCTTGTATCAGGCAATGGCTTCTTAGATATGGCATCAAAAACACAAGTAACAAAAGAAAAAATAGATAAATACAACATCAAAATTAAAAATATTTGAGCCTCAAAGGACATCACGAAGAAAGTGAAAATATAACACAAGGAACAGAAAAAAATATTTGCAAATCATGTATCTGATAAGGGACTTGCGTCAAGAATATAAAAAGCCTCTTACAATGCAACAATAAAACTGAATAACCCAATAAGTACTCTTTGCCCCAAAATGGGTAAAGGATTTATATATACATTTCTCCAAAGAAATATGCAACTGGACAATAAGCACATGAAAAAGTGCTCGCCATCATTAAACATGAAGGAAGTACATTTCAAAATGACAATGAGATATCACTTTACACCCACTAGAATGGCTAAAATAAAAAGGACAATAACACGTACTGACAAGGATGTGAAGAAGTTGAAAACTTCACACATTGCTGGCAGGGGTTGTAAAATGGTGCCACTGCTTCGATAGAGTTTGGTAGGTCATTGAAAATTTAACGTAGAGTTTCTATATGACCTAGCAATTCTACCCCTAAATATATACTCATGAGAAAGAAAAACAATCGCCTGTAGTTAATTGTTCACAGCACTATTCATAGTAGCCAAAAAGAAGAAACAACCCAAATATTCATCAGCTGAGAAATAGGTAAATGAAGTCTGTTGTATCCATATAATGAAATATTATTCAGCCATAAAGGAATTAAGTGTTGATACATGCTACAACAAGGATGAACCTTAAAAACCTTATGTTAAGTGAAAGAAGCCAAGCACAAAGGTCTGTATTGTGCAAATCCATTTATACAGCATCTCCAGAATAGGCAAATCTATATAGACTGAAAATAGATTGGTGGTTGCCATGCACTAGCAGGAGGGCAAAATGGGGAATGACTGCAAAAGGGTACTAAGTTGCCTTTGGGCCTTATGAAAATATTCTGGAATTAGATAGTGGCAGTGGTTGCACAACTCTTTGAACGTGCTAAGAACCACTGAATTGTACACTTGAAAAGAATAAATTTTATAGTATATGAATTACATCTCTATGAAGTGCTCTTTAAACAAAATCACACTCACAAGACTGTACATTGAGAAAATAAAGCTCGAGATTAACACAGCTAGCAATGCCACAGTTTAAACAGTCCCCTGGGATAATTTAATGTGCTTTCACTTGCATTTTATTATGTGTACATTTTATTATTTAAAATCTACATATACATTTAACTTCAAGTTTTTATTTAAATTACATTTAACTTTTTATTCCATTTTTTTTCCACTTTACATTAGTCATGAGTAATTTTTTTTTTTTTTATTTTGCTTCCTGGTCTTGGTAATTGCCATTGACGGTAGCCACTTAATTTCCACAACTGGAGATACCACATTTTACTTGACAATTCCTCTATTTGCCACTGGATTTGCTTCTATTTCTTTTCTATTATAAAAATGCACAATACATGTATTTATGTATATAGTTTTTCTCAGTATATGGATTATTTCTTTAGAGTAGTTTTTAGAAGAAAAGTGTTAATGCTGTGTCAAAAGTTATCAACATTTCCTAATGCTTGGTGAATATTGCCAAATTTTCCTCAAAAAGAGTTTCTCTGTCATTCCATTAAGTATTGTGAAGCCTAGTAACTCTCTGTTACCACTAACATTATGCCCAGAGGACTTTTTGTAGACCCCACATGTTCAGATTTACCAAAGGCCTTGAAGAAGTTGGCCATGTGCCATTAAGAGAGTGAGAACAACCAGGAAATTGGTTATGAACAGGTGCATTGCACAATTGATTATCCAAGCTTTAGTCTCTTCCATAATTAATCATGGGCTCTTCACAGGAGTCATGTTGCAGAAGAGCCTACCACTTAACAGAGCCAGGAAAACACATGGTACCAGGAATTAGGAAGTAACGGAGGATAAAGATGTGCAGAGGCAGAGAAAACAGCTTGGAATGTTCTTTCAGAGCAAGTCACTTCCCATGAGCCTGGGAACTTCGCATCATGGCAAGCCCCTGAACTGCTTCCTGTTGGTAAACAGTGGTAAACAACACTTAGACCATTAGAATACAAGCCTATTCTGTTAAGGGATTCCTTAATTGCAGAGGGAATGAGATTCTTCTGTGCTAGGTCCTTATAGATTTTGGAAGTCACCTTTGGAAAACACCTTCCCCACCCCTAGCCAAGAGTTTTCTACAAGCTGTTTTCATAAAAGAGAGTTTGGTTATGGACTTAAGTATTCCACCTGGCCATGCATATCATATGGTGGCTCACAGGCTTCTTTGAGGCTAAGAAAAAAGCCATTTTCTTATTTCTTTCAATGCAGAACTGAGTCTAAGACCCAATTCTAGGTGGTCCACCAAAAACAAATGGTGGTGTCAAATTGAACAACTGGCATCTTTTGCAACATGAGCTCTCAGAGAGAGAAGATTAAGGCTAATCACCAACTGGCATAGCATTCTAATTTGACAGATGTAGTAATCACATTTTTTCATTTCCACATACCCACATTCTTGCTTCACTCTTGGATACATAATTTATGTTCTTAGTTCATAGTTCACATTGATGAAGTCTCCAGGGTGGATTCAGATAGAGTTTTGATTGACTGATCTCCAAAGTAGTTATATTCTCTTGTGTCTCTCTGACTCAGTCCTGGAAAAGTCTACATTTCTACCATAAATGTGAAGAAGATTTGCCTGAGTTATTTCTTCCTTATGCTTAGAGTTTGAAAGGTCTATGGCCCATATTTTTTCTTACCATCACATCTTTTGGGGAAGGTTCTTAACATTTATCCATTAATTCCCTTTGTATATACGGCAAATTGTCTATCATTCTTCATGTTTTCAGATTCTCACTGAATCTGTATCTTTGAATATAGTCATCTGAGATTTTTCTCCAACAATCCTGTTCCATAGCTTTTGTCTTTCATTTCACACTTTTTTATATCTATCTCTAATATAGAATCATTTTTAAACTCTAATATTATAACACTAATCACTAGAGTACTTTATTTTTCATGACACCTCAACTGACTTTATTATTCACTTATTCAACAACGTTTATATGGAGTGCCATCCCTGCACTTTGTGGAGCACTGAGGAGCCACTGGTAAATACAAAGAAATCATATTCCTACTTTCATGGAGCCTGTAGTCTAGAAGAGGCGACAGTCAGATGAACAAAAAAGAATGAGATTTTTTTTTTTTAAAGCAAAATTTCAACAGCCATAAATACCCTGAAGGAGAGCTTTATTGCTGGGAGAGTGTATAAGAGGAGGATATAAGCTGTAGGTCATGAAAGTAACACTTTTTGAGGAAGTGACATTGAGCTGATATGTGAAGGATAAATAGGGGTTACTCATATGAATGGGGGAGGGGAGATAAGAATGTTCCAGGCAGAAGGAACAGTATGAGCAAACTTTATCATGGAGGCAGAAAGTGTCCAAGACTCCGAACCAAGTCCAGTGTTGCTGAAGTGTATGGAGGAGGGGAGGAGTGTGGTAGGAGATGAGGTTGGTGAACAAGGACGTGGTCATATTAATATTTGTCCTCATTCTAGGAGAAGGTACATTCATTTCAATTACAGCAGCAAATGTTGGTAATATATAACCATTAGAATTATTATCTCAGCCATTGATTTTGTAATATCCAGTGGCAAGTTTGAATTTAAAAACCCATATGGCCTAAAATAGTTACTGGTATTAATCTTGCTGTTTGCATATGATCTTTCTTGACTTTTGATATTGAAGATATTTTAAAGTACCCGATAATGTTTTCTGATTCTGTATTTTTTTCCACCTAATCTTCTGTCCTGGTGGTGCCTAGCACAGTGCTTCCTGCTTAGCTGATGGTCAATAAATATTTGCAGATTGGTGAGTAAGAAAGGATAAGTGCGAGATAGCCAGAGTCTGTTATGTGAAGAAATCATTTAAGAGAGCCAGGCTCTGATAGTCACCCACAAATTCATTCCTGATACAACAAAAGAAAAAGAGGGTTGAATTAGGATCACTGTCTTAAATTGAAACATATTTCCCTCTCTACATCATTACTACTTCCTCCATTGACTTCTGCCTTCTAAAATGAGTCCCCTCTTTTTACACACACTGTGTTGCTGTTCTGTGGGTCAGGTTTGACCAATGCAATCAGAGTAGACAGTATGCCCATCTGAAGATCTCTCCTGCCATAGAAATGTGAGAGTGCTAAACATCACACAGCATTGCGACACATCCTTCACTCCTGTGTTGGAGATAATTGTTTCCCCAGGGTGGTGGGAGGCTTTATAATAACTTAGCTAAAACCTGAAAAGCTACCTAAACTCATTTCAGTTCTGCAAAGAATTACAGAATGGTTTCTATGTGCAAGTCAATATCCTATGTGAGTTGAGAGCTGCAAAGATGAAAGTGCTGCAGCTCCAGCCCCTTCAAGACGCTCACAATCCCACGCACCAATACAACACTAATTCAAAGTGGGTGTGATATTTACTGCAGAAACTGGGCACACAGAGCTTTGGGAATGCATGTGAATGAACTCTGTAGATAAGGTTAACAATTGGTGTCTTAGTCCCAAACCATTTATATTTAGATCAAATTTGTTGATTCAACAATATCTGATGAGTGACAAGTTCTGTGGTGGATGCTGGAAATATGAAGATGGGACATTTCTTACCCTTAGGGAGCTCACAGCCTTGTGACGAAGACATAGAAATAGATTATTATCATAAAATTTGGCAGCTATGGCATCGGAGTTATGTACATAATCCTAAAGAAGTGCAAAACAAAGAAGCCTAAAGCTCAGGGTGGACTGAGATTATTCCCCAGTAGAGTTTGTAGGAACGGAGTCATGAGGATGAGTGGGTAAGAGGCAGGCTGATAACAACTGAGAGCAGTGGGAAGAGATTGTGTAAGGACACAAAGAAGTAAAATGTATTCTGTTTGGAGAATGAATAGTCATTCTAGATTTCAGAAGGACTGTAGTATAAAGTATATAGCAGGAAGAAATGCTAGACAAATTGCTTGCAGGAGGATTTATAATCTGAACTTACAGCTGAACTTTACAGCTGATCTAGTGAATTTGGATAATATGTTATAGGGCACCTATGAGTCACTGAAAACTTCAACCAGTGACATGACCAAATCCACATTTTAGAGGAAACATGGAAGAGCGAGGTCTAAGGCAGGATGCAAGATGAGAGATAAAGGCATCAGCCAATTAAGAAGAGGTGAGAGCAGGGTGAGAGTAGCAGTTATCAATGTGGCTGCAGACCTGTCTCCACGCAGGCAAAAGAGGAAAAGGTTTTTTTGCTGTGTTTCTTTTTCTGAACTGGCTGCCAAAGTATACACAAATAAAATATAACACAAATAATGTTCCTCAGAGGTTTGGTTAGTGTAGTTAAACTAGACAGAGTTAATTTTCTAAGGGAGCCAGGACCAAACAGCTGATCATGAACACAGACAAGTTTTCAGTTCTCATCTGTGAAATGGATATAATAATAGGACCTTCCAAATAGGGCTGGTCTGATGATTAAATGAGATGATGTCTACAAGGCATTTGACACTGTGCTGACGCATTGTATACACACAATACGAGTTAACTCATTATTGGTTTAGTGGATAGTTAATAAGCATCAAATCTCAGCTGTCAGACACTAAGCCAAGACAGCAGAGACAAAGTAATGAGAGGAACAGAGTATCTGATCTCCTTAGTCACATGGTCCTTTGGAAGAATGTAAGTATATACAGAATGATTACAAGAATGGGACAAGTGTAGATAAAATGTATAAGGAAAGTGTTAGAAGTTATAGGAAAGCTTATATTCACCTCTGACTAGGGGGACAAAGAACAGGAGTTTGGGGGAAAGGGCCATTTGAACCTGATCACAAAGAGTAAGTGGAAAAGGCATTCCAAGCACTTGCATAGAGCCTACTACTCCAAATGTGTTCTTCGAACAAGCAGCTTCAGATTCGGCAGCACTGAGGAATGTGTCAAAAACGCAGACTCTCAGGGTTCACAAGAGACCTACAGAATCTGTGTATGAGCACAATCCCCAGGTGACTTGTGTCCATATGAAAGCTTGAGAAGCAGTGCAAGGATGTAGTAATGAAAATTAACATGATGAATACAGAATGTGTTTATTTGCAGAGTCCAAATGACCCATTTTAAAAAATCAAAACATAGCAGCTGAGAAGTTTGCATTTTTACCTTCCATAATTAATCTTTCGAACCAAATTACACTCCAAAATGAACCTATATGCCTAATTAACCAGTGGATCAAATAAGTCACAAGGGAAATTAGAAAATACTTTGAGATAAGTGAAAAGGAAAATAATCTACCAAACTTATGAGACACAGCTAAAGGAGTTTTTAGAGGGAAATGTATAGCTGTGAATGCCAGTAGTTAAAGAGAAAAAGGTCTCAAATCGATAACCTAACTTTCCATATTAAGACACTGGAAAGAAAAGAGCCAACTAAACCTACAGCAAGCAAAAAGAAGGAAATAAGAGAGCTTGAAATAGAAATTAATGAAATAAGGAATAGAAAATAATGCCAAAAAAAAAAATGAAACTAGAAGTTGGTTCTCTGAAAAGATCAACAAAATTGACATTCCTTTAGCTAGGCTAATAAGGGAAAAAAAAGTGGGGGAGAGAAAAGACACAAATTATTAAAATTGGCAATGCTCAGCGAGGGGCAGGGAATATAGTAGGAATACAATAAGAAGTGTTAAATGAATAAAAAATAAGTTGAGGTGTCATAAAAATATTATCATAATGAATACCATTATAATGTTAGAGTTTGAAAATGATTCCATGTTAGCAGTAGGATATAAAAAAGTTTGAAGTGAATGAAATAAAAGCTGTGAAAAAGGATTGCTGGAGAAGAATTTCAATGGAATATATTTGGGGATCTAGAATTCTTGTTCATGGATCAGAAGACTTAATACTGTTAAGGTGGCAATACTCCCCAAATTGATCTTCAGATAGAATAAATTTCTATGAAAATACCAGCTGAATTTGTCTTTACAGAAATTGACAGATTCACCCTAAAATCCATAAGGAAATGAAAAAGATAAAAAATAGTCAGAACAGTCTAGAAGAGCAGAGCTGTAGAAGTTATACTTCCAATATCAAAACTCATTAAAATCTACAGTATTGTTGTACCAGCCTAAGAGAGATCAATAGAAAAGAACTGAGAATCCAGAAATAAACCCTTATATTAATGATAAAGTGGCTTTTGACAAGAGAGTCAACAGGAAAATAAAAATAGTCTTCTCAAAAAAGGGAACTGGTACAAAGAGATATCCACATCCGAAAAAAAAAAAAATGAATTTGGACCCCTTCCTCACAGTGCACATAAAAATGAACTCAAAATGGATCATAGACTGGAGTAAAAGAGCTAATTCTATAAAACTTTAGAAGAAAACATAGTAAATCATGACCTTGTATCAGACAACATTTTTTCCTTTTTGATATGACACCAAAATCACAATTGCTAAAAAAATAAAAAATAAAAAAAGATGAACTGGACTTTATTAAAATTAAAAACTTTTATGCTTCAAAGGACACTATTAGAAAGTGAGAAGACAATCCAGAAAATGAAAGAATATATTTACAAATTTTTTTAATCAGGTACTTGTCCAGAATATGTAAAGAACTCATACAATTCAACAGCAAAAGGGCAACTCAATCAAAAAATGGCCAAAGGACTTGACCAAATATTTTCCCCAAGAAGATATGCAATTGGCCAATAAGCACATGGAAAGATGATCAGCATCATTAGCTATTAAGGAGATACAAACCGAAACTGCAGTAAGGTACTATTTCATCCTTACTAGGAGGCTACAATAAGTTTTGCTGAGGATGTGGAGAAATTGTACCCTTCATACTTTGTTGGTGGGAGTATAAAATGGTATAGCTACTTAGTAAAACAGTTTTGCAGTTCCTGAAAATGTTATAGATGGAGTTACCATAAAGCTTAGCAATTCCACTTCTCGGTACCTATCAAGAATTAAAATATACACCCACCCAAATACTTGTCATGAATAGTTCATGGCAGCATTATTCATAGAGCAAGAAGTGGAAACACCTCAAATGTCGGTCAGCTGGTAAATGGATAAACAAATGTGGTCTATTCATATAAGAGAATGTTATTCAACACCAATATAAAGGTGTGACGTACGGATACGTCATGATTAGTATCACCGATACTACATCATGGATAGACCTTAACAGAATTACAAAGAACGACTTGAAGAATGATCTAAAGAAGCCAATAACAAAAGATCACGTACTGTATAATTCCATTTACATACAATGTCCAGAATAGACAAATCAATGGTGAAAAAAGTAAATCATTACCTAAGGCTAGAGAAGACTGGGGGAAATGGGGAATGACTGCTTATGCAGGGATAGCCGTCCCGTATGGTAGCCACTAGCCACATGTGACTCTTTAAATTGAATTGATTCAAAATTTTTGCACCTGCTGTATTTCAACTACTCGAAGCCACATGTAGCTAGCGGCTGCCATATTGGACAGTACAGATAGAGAACATTTTTATCACAAAAAGATCCCTTAGCACAGATCTAGAGCATTCATTATAAAGCTGTCTCTGGAACCACGAAAACCTGAAAATATATACAAAACTTTGAGCGTATTTGCATCTTTTTCTGAGAAGAGGTGCATGGCTTTCATAAGATTCTCAAATCAAGTACCAATGTGAACACAGCATTTCCTAAAACCATTAGACTGAACTACTAATAAAATATCAAAGCAATGTCCTACAACTCCTACGGTGAACCGAAATTTCATTTTATTTGAGGCTCTGATTTAACTACCTATTGTAGAATCTGGAGGACTGATTTATGTTAGCTCTGTGCTGCTTTTACCTGAGAAACAAAAGATTCCATAAAAACCTCTTTGAATTATCCTCGTAATTAAATCAGAACCTACAAACGATTATGAGCCAAAGCTGTAATAATTATGCCATAGCCAGCAGTTGTGAGGCTCAGAAGGACATTGACCCACAAAGGAAAGTGGAAGCAAATGTCACATTGAATTTGAATTGACACGCCAGTGGGCATATTGATGAATGATAATGATGAGAGCAGGCACAATGGCGGAGGGCCTCCGCATGGGGAAATCGGAAGGATCTTCGACAGCGTTCAGGAGGTGGAAGCGCCTCAGTGAGCCACTCTTTGAAGCTCCCTGCTACAGAATCAAGGTAAATTCCAGAGGGAGTCCCTCGGAGAAAGGTCACACAAATCATACGTTATTGTGGAGATGCAAAGACTTCACATCTGCAACTCTTTAATTTCATTGGGCATACTATGCTGTCAGCAGCTTGGCTGCAAAAATCGAAATCTACCACCACAGCTGTCCCTACTGCTGTTTGTTTCTAAAATATCAACACCTGGCACCCCACAGTTGCTCTCTCAAAACAAGGAATTACTGCTTTGACTAAAAGGATAAAGCGTGGCAACAGCAAGCACGTGTGACCACGGCTGACAAATGGCTTATGTCAAATTCTCTGGAGATAAATATGACCCCCCCCCCCTTGAGGAGACAGCACAGATGGATCCTCTTACGGATGCGATCCCCAGTCAAGGCCAGTGGTGATTGCTATCCAAGATCTTTGGTAAATTTTACTTCTCAATGACAAGGAACCAACATTTTTGATAGTGACTTCTCTTCCCCCTCTCAACCACATCACTGGGAAGACCCAAGACTATCCGGTCCAATGCAAGATCATGAGGTATGCTGGCGGCGTGTGGACATCAGGTGTCACACGTGCATATCCAGTAGCATCAGTAATTTCTAACAAGGCCATTTAAAAAGAGAAAAATGCTTCCCCCCCCCCTTGGCATAATACTCACTGAACATTTCCAAGTTTTCAAGAAACCACAATCCACTTTCCTTTTCCTTCAGATTCACCATGGATTTACAAACACAGCAGGGGTAGTTAAAAGAATGAATCGTAGGAGACTTAGATGAGAACCCTAGCTCTGCCATTCCCTGGCTGTGTGACGGTGGGCACATATTCTGCTTCTCTGAGCCTCAGTTTCCTTATTAGGAAAATGCAATAGTGATAACACCTGTTTTAAAGGACATAAGAATCAGATGATATGATGTGACTATAATTCATGACAGTCCTTAACTCAGTGTCAAAGCTCAAGGGTAGACAGGGGTTCTAAAGTGCCAGAGTTGTGCTAACAGCTTTCCATATATAATCTCATTTAACCTTAATCTTGGTGGCAACTGATAAAAATTTTTAAAATAACAATTGAGGAAGGAACGTGTCCTGAAATTATTTTTGTAAGAAAACCTACATTGATATAGGCAATAAGCGTCTTAGCATTTCTTACGTTTTATAAGTTTGTATGTCTAAGTTTTCACGATACTTGGAGAAAGTAAACTTTTCCTGTTAATTATGCATTCTCCTTGTGTCTGGTGAATTTTGCTCTCGATGGAATTAGTCTGAATCTTTTGGTATTTACCCTTTCACCACATGAATTAGTCATTTTCCTCAGCTCAGGGCCACTGACCGTAGGGCCACGAAATGATGTCATTAAATTGCAAAAGGGATAAACTGTGGAACAAGCAGAAGTAGGTCAGGAGTAACTTTAGAAAATTTGTGGTTTGGGTGGCTTTTGGAGGTCAAAGGAATATAAGATGAGGGACTATGATGAAAAGATAAATATATCTCAGGACTGAAACTATTTTAAATGAGACATATTTTTTTCTTTGTGCTTCTTTAGTGATACATCTGAACCTGGAAACTATAAAATGTGAACAGTTGCCAACAAAAAATCTGATAAAATTTATGATGAATTTTTCTTCAATGCAAATTTTCCTTGGAGATCCAAATTAATCTAAAACTTGTTTATCAATGGCTAACAAATAAATTACATTTGTTGCTGACCTCTTTGGAGTTGGTCCATACCTAGATTTCAGTTAAGTGGCAGAAGAGCTATTTAATAATCTGACCTTTGGAGCTCTCTTCTTGAATGGTACCGGATCCTCCATCATAACATGCATACCGTAAGATGCTACGGTTACGGTGGAACTCAGATTCATATTACCAACCCATTTGAGATAAATGTCTATTTTCAGGAAAAAGAGGTCTTGAGATGAATCTACTCAATTATTAAAGCATCTTTTTCCATTTAGAACTTTAGAAACTCCAGCCTCTGAATAGAGTACTCAAAGACCCTCCCCTCCTTACCTTTACAGATATGGAATAAGCTCAGAGAGGGAAAGTAATTTGTCCAAGGATACATAGCCTTTTTGTAGCTGAAGTAGGTCAAGCAGTAAGGGCTTCTGAGTTTTGATTCAGTGCTCAGTACAGTTAACGAAATGATGGCAGAGAAAGTTTGCAGGACATTTCTAATGTATCTGTCTTAAAAAAAAAATAGGGCCATACTGACTTTCATCAGTAGGTTTACTTAAATCCTACCTAATCACATCCCTTTGTGACCAATAGAGTGTTTCTATAAAGTGACAAGATATGTGTAGTTTAATATTAACTGGTCTATAAAATAACTGTGTATATAACCTTGGTGTATTAGTTAGGGCTACAAGCTGCAGAAACAGGGCAACTTAGGCCCACACTGAATTTGTGGAGGCATACAGGAGATCACACAGAATCTAAGCAACACTGAAGAGCAAGACTCAAAAGGGCACAAACCAGAGTAGCTTTAGGATCTGAAGATTCAGGTAGCAGAATCAAATCAACAGCTTCTCCAAAGGAGTATGCACTTTGTGTTGATGTTGAGGCGTGTGTGTGTGTGTGTGTGTGTGTGTGTGTGTCCTTGCATTACTCTACTCAAAATTTGAATTGCCAAGAAGATAACTCAAGGGGCACAACTCAGGCCCCTTCATATCAAAACAAGACTGTGCATCTTAGGGAGACAATAGGTAAGATGCTTCAAAAGAAGTTCGGGGTGCTGTTACCAATGGAAGAGTGAAAGGATGATGGGCAGCAAAAATCACCAACACCACCCTTGGCTTCCCTTATGGTGGCCATACCATCCTCTTCGTGAGGACTCTCAAAGTTGAATCATCTTTGGTTCAAACATATCTTTACATGATATGACATGAGGAGAGGGACCCCATTCTGTGTGTCTTTCATTACCTTTCCCATCACCCTCTCTCCTCAACTGTGCAACAAGGACTTACTTGGCACTCATTATTTGATTGATTACTTGCAGTGGACTGAACCACTTATCAATCTTTTGAATCAATGTTTGGCTCATAGTCTCAGTAATATTAGAACCAGGCAAATTTCTTTATAGATAGTTTAAGTAAATACTCTGGAATCTGCAATGCCATGCAAATACAGCATTTAGTGTGCTAGCGTCATCATTATCAATGCTGGGTAGTCCCATGTTTGTCGCAGCATTATTCACAATAGCCAAGATACGGAAACAACCTGAGTATCTGTCAACAAATGAATGGAAAAAGAAGATGTGAGATATATAGATACAGGTACAGATAGAGATATGTAAAGTTAATTCATATATTGGGACTCAAAAGGGAGGCCACCCTAGCAGTCCAGCCCACGTCACAAATCTAAACCTAAGTTAGCTTGTGCTTAGGAGAAGCGCCTCCCTGTCAGGGAAACCTAACACCCACCAATCACAGCCCTCTAACTCAGCCTTAACTAGCTTACCTTAACCCAAGAAAACAGGACCTGCTAACCATGTAAGGAAATTCCCAACCTCCTAGTTAAGTATGCCCTTTTCCCTTGTCTTTTATAATGCTCTATGAAACTCAGTCTTGCCCAGAATTCCTTAAGAATGTGCCACTGTTTGAGAGGCACTGCACTCCCCCAATCCGTAGCTTGTTTCCTCTTGAATAAAGGGCATCAAACTCATTATTAAATTTGGTTTTTATCATTTGACAAGATCTAATGGAATATCATTAAGCTGTGAGAAGGAAGGAAATCCTGCCATTTGTGACAACTTGAATGGACTTTGAGTGCATTATGCTAAATGAAATAAGGCAAACAGAAGAAGCTAAATATTGTATGATATCCCTTATATGTGGAATCTAAAAAAAAAAAGAAAGAAACTCATGGAAACAGGGAGTAGGATTGAGGGGTGGAGAGGTGGGGGATGGCAGGGAAAATAGGAAGATGTTGGTTAAGGATTAAGCTTCCAGTTAGAAAATGATGAAGTTCTAGGGATCTAATGCACAGTATTGTAATTATAGATAACAATAACTGTATTAAACTTGAAAATTGCTAATAGAATAGGTCTCAGAAGGTCTCATCACCAAAAAAGAAATGCTGATAACGTGATGGGACAAAGATTTAGCTGCTACAGTGGTATCATATTGCAATATTTAAGTGTATCAAATCAACACATTTTACACCTTAAATTTACGTGATGTTATATGTGAATCATATCTCAGTAAAACTTGGGGTGGTAGGAAGCACATAGGCTAGAGCCAGATTACCCAAACTAACTAGCTGTGTGACTTTAAGCAAGTATCTTAAACTCTATACACCTTGGATTCCTCCTTTGTTAAAATTAAGTTAAATAATCATTTATTTTATATTGTTTTGAGGAATAAACAACATATGAAGATTGCTCCAAGTACCTAGCCGATAGCAACCTCATTGTCCTCCTCATCACCAACATCACACCCTGAGCCAGCATTGACATTTCAATGAAAATTGGTTGTTTTTCCAGCGTTTGTAGCAATTTTTGGAACGCTGGTACGAGGTGTATTGCAACAATCAAGGCCATGTTTAGGAGGCTAAATGCATTTACAACTTGTGCTGGAAGGTTGCTTTTCCCCACGTGTCTCGTAAGTGCTTCCTCAAATTTGCCTTTGCAATTTTTATTCTTTAAAAATAGTGAATTCAGAAGCAGACTCAGATGAACTCAAGAAGGCTCTGCATTTCTCTTTCCAAGGGTTTGAATCTGCACTTACAAAGGCTATACATTGAATCACTGAATTGTCTTGTGATTATTCACTACCCATTTATCAGTTTGCCCCCTTAAACGGTGACAAATGGTGGTTCCTTTTAAGTTTCCAAAGAGGCCAGTTTAATCTAGGCCCTCTGTTGCTTTGTTAGGGAAATCGAATGCCCAGAATTGTTCTTCAGCTTTTCCTTGTTGCTCAGAGGTCATGGGAAAGTCGATGTGGGAACTCCAGTGTGATTCATCATTGCCTGATGAAACCGTGTGACATCTGGGCACAGCATTCTGACTGCTGGCACTCACATTCTCCGTCTCTCTGCGAAATGATCTGCTCGCAAGTAAATGCCGCAGTGACTCTGAACAGGAAAGGTAATGCGTGGTCATACCTGCGGTTATAGCTGTTTCCAGCTGGTGTAATAGAAGTGACAAGTTGATGGGGACTTTTGTGTCTCCACACTTTGTGTTTGCCTCAGTGAAGCACCTTCCCGAGACATTCTTCCTTCTTTCCTAAGTCTTTACCGTGCATTAGTAGTAAAGGCTAAAATAACTGCATAAGTTAAACCTTGTAATGCGTGTCAAAGAACAGCACTAAAGAACTAAAATCAGGTATATAAAATGGCCTTGTGAGTATCTATGTCCTGTAGATTTTTATGCTCAGGGAGGGTTTTGCGTAGTGAATTTCATTACACGGTAAATGTTCTTAATCTCTCAAAATTGATGTCTGACCGAAGTAAGTATCTTTATTAGCAGTCAGAATGGTGACTTCTCTTTCATCTCTTTGGCTGGCTCAGGAGGGGGATCCTTCCTTGAGCCCCAGAGAGGAAGGAAACTTCCATCTTTAAGGCAGAAAGCTAGCTGGAAAATGTGTCCAGTTGTGACAAACGGCACCTTCATGCCCCCTGGAGAAAAGCTCCTTTCTTTCCTAGGATGTATTTTCAGTCATTCACTTGTAGGACAGGAAAGTAGTTTTTCCTTTTTCCTTCTAGGTTCTTGGCTGAGAATCCCTTCCTCCAGTAATAAAAGAGTAACAGGAGAAAAACAAACAGAAGTTTAACAGCCTTTATACCTCCTATATACATGGGAGAGACCCAGGTAAACTGAATAACTCCCAGAAATGGTCCAGACTGCCAGCTTCAATGCAATCTCCAGCTAAAGACAAAATAAAGATGTTGGTGGAGTGGGAAGCCAGAAATTGCTAGTCAAAGCACAGTAAGCAAGGTTGCGGTTGTTAACCAGATTTAAGTCAGTTGCCTTCTGCGTTGATAAGGCTTGTTAGAAGGTGCCTAGGTGGCTCAGTCGGTTAAGCATCTGCCTTTGGCTCAGGTCTTGATCCCAGGGTCTTGGGATCGAGTCCCATGTTGGGCTCCCTGCTTGGCAGGGAGTCTGCTTCTCCCTCTACCATTCCCCCTACTTGTTCTCTCTCTCTCAAATAAATTAAAATCTTAAAAAAAAAAAAAAAGTTGCTAGAGATGTAGTCATCCTCTCCATGCTCCGCCATGGAACACAGCCTTACAAATGGAGAGTTCCCTTGTAAATGTAAATGTCTCTAACAAAAAGAGGCAACTTCTGCTTGATTTTTGGAGCCTCTCCTGTGTCTGCTGTTTCTGATAATCAGACTAAAATAATCCTCATACCAAAAATGCATATTTTGCAATGACAAGTTCTCCACCCCCTCACAGTCATTGAGCCATTTACTTATTAAGCTTTCACTTTCAACTTCTATGTGTCTTGGCTGTACTAAACCCCTGGGAAATAGAATCAAATAAGGTCCCTTCTCTGCCTTCCGTTGCCCAGAGACAGTTGATGAGACAGGCAAGTAAACTAATCATGACAACGTGAAGAGGTTAGAGCCTCACTATTCCAAGTGTGGTCCCTGAGAACTTGTTAGGAACACATAATCTCAGCCCCATCCCCCGGGACCTACTGAGTGAGAGTCAACATTTTTGCAAGACCGCCAGGTGATTTGAATGCACATAAAATGCTGTTTGAGGCATGTGCAATGTACTATGTTATGCTAGGGTACAGAAGGGCATGACATGAGGGCTTAGGGCAACAGAGCCTTCTGAGCTCTGGGAGCCCCTTGCTTTGCCTTTCATACTCCCACAGCAACCCTGCGGGACCATTAGCATTGTGACCCCAGGACACTTAGCTTACTGTGACAGGTGCCAGGAGTTGGGAGGGGGAAGTGCAGGAGTCAAGTAGGTAGATTTAAGCTGACTGCTGGCCACAGCTCCAGGGAGTGTGACTCTTAGTCCCCATAGGTTCAACACCATGGCCCTGAGAAAGAATAAGCACTTTGCTGGCCTGCTCACCTGTAATCTCCAGAGAGGAAAGGGGAAAACTTAGGTCAGTGATCAAAGGCCTCTGAGTAGCAGCGGAAGCAAGGCTGATCTGATTATGGATATTTCTCTGATGAGTTTTCTGTTTTTCGCTTTTACTCTTAACACTTTGCGAATCTGATGAATACTGTGTACCTGTTTCCCAAACACTCACCTAGGGAAGACTCACGAATTTGCGCATAATTTAGAGTACTCACAGATCCCTTCAAGCCCAGCCCACAACCCCCTGAGGTTCACATTCCCCAGGTTAAGAACCTCTCACTCGGCAGCCATGCTGGATCACATTTTAACCACATTTCCTATAACATTTTGGAAGATTTAACTCCATGCCAGGAATTATATCCAGTAATTTACATACATCATATTTCTTAATCTTTGCAACAGTACTATCTGGTAGGTTTTATCACCATTTTACGGATGAGGAAACTGGAAGATTGGAGAGGTAATTAAATTGTCCAAGGTCATAATCTAGTAAGAGGCTAAAATGGAAACCAAATGCCGATCTGTCTGATTCCAGCACCCAGGCCCTTTGCCGCTGTGCATGCTGTCTCCTCAGAATGAAATACTACCTTTAAAAATAAGGCAACGCGTGTATTTAATGCCGCTAAATTGTACATTTAAAAATAGTTAAACTGGTAAATTTTAAGTTATGGATATTTTACCATAGTAAAAATAAAACAGGGCAACCATCAAGAATATACACCACGCACAGAGCGTGAGGTTTGGAAATGCTCAGTGTTTCCAAGTCCCTCTAAACGCTTTGATTCACCGCCCCCCTTTTAAAAAAGTGATGAAATAACCAAATCCAAACTTAGGTGGCTCTGTCCCTTGTTCACCACAGCTGGACACCCTAACTGCATGCCGCTCAAACCACAGACCCATCACGAGTCACTGAGTAGCGTTTTCAAGATAGACTTTCAACCTGTGGTTACGCTATAATATGCCACAGACTTGATATAGCTATAGATGCAGATATAGATGTTTATGTATTTTAATCTGTGTGTCTCTTTTATTGAAGGATAGTTGGCACACAACGTACGTTAGCTTCAGGAGTACGACATAGTGATTTGAGAAGTCTGCACATTATGCTATGGACACAAACCCAATGTAATACCAATATTCAATCTTGACTCACATCCCATGTTCTGAAAACTGAAATTCACCTAGTGATTTTAGTGCAGATAATACCTTCCTGATGCCTAAAAGACTCTGAATAAATATTTCACAGATGTCTTGGGGAGTAGCAAGTCATCTTTGACAGGGAATTGCTCTTGAGCTGAAACCCTGATTGTTTTCCTCTGTACCCCCCTCTCTTCCCCAGTGCTGGCCCAGTCACTATGACTTCCTCAACTCCCCTTCAGTGTCTAAAAGAGCTTCTAAATATTGGTCACCTCCTGCAGGAAAGGCCATGGTGGCATCCCAGAATGGGGGTGTTTGAAAGATTTCAGTCCTTGTCCCTTGGGAAAGTTGAGAGTCTGCTGTAATATGCCCATTCCTTTCATGGAGTTTCTTTGAGTTTCTTCCCAAGGAAGCTATTTTCTTTCATTTCTGCCTCCTTCAAACATTTCATCTCACATTTATCATTCTTTTAACCCATCCCTTTGTGGATTGTGTTAATTTTGTTCTCAAATAAATATTTGGATAGATATGTTTAAATTACTTGTTTGATAGGGTATTGTAGTTCAAAATAATGTACTTTAGTCTTTACAATTTGAAGGAACACATATTCTTAAATTACCAAAGGCATATGAAAATCACAGATAAAATGTTTTTCAGAGTCACATCTAACCATTAGTTTTGCTTTCACCATAGGGTCTGGATCTAGCAGGCTGGATTCAAATCCTGGCTCTGCCCTTTTCCTTGCTGTGGGAACTTGAGCAAGTTACTAAACTTCTTTGTGCCTCACTTTCTACATCTACAAAATGGGTATACTAGCATTAGGGTTGTTGTGAGAATACAGAAAAATGAGGTGGTGCATATAAAATGCTCAGATCAGTACATAAATCAGTTGCTGTTATTTTTTCTGGCCTTTTTACCAGCAGTCAGTACCTGATAAGACACAATGAATTCCTCTGAAAAGAAAATCACATTTGTTCATATGCACTAAGGAAACATTGCTTTCTTCCTGTATATCAGTATCAGCCCTTAATTTTTAGAATCTCGAATTCT
Organism: Ailuropoda melanoleuca; assembly: GCF_002007445.2. Taxonomy (NCBI): domain Eukaryota; kingdom Metazoa; phylum Chordata; class Mammalia; order Carnivora; family Ursidae; genus Ailuropoda; species Ailuropoda melanoleuca. The sequence goes on along the minus strand of NC_048221.1, from coordinate 33,347,429 downwards.
TTCTTTGTGAACTCCAATGAAAATAAATATTTTTTTAAAAGATGAGATTTTAGTCATGCCATACAAGTAGTAATTGATGTAATCATTTCAGATCCTTTAGAAGTGATTGTTCTTAGAATTTCTAAAAATATACCTGGATTATGAAGGAGAGGCAGCTCCTCCATGTCATCGGTAAGTTAGTGACAGCAGTGATAATAAATACTAACTCATTAGACTTTATTTTGTGTACATTTCACTTTGTTTTTCCCCTTTATCACCTAATAGTATATGAAAATTGTCTCTTAAGGATAATACATAGAAATCACATGCAATCTTTTCAATGATTATATAATGTTCTGTCATATAGAAAAGCCAGCTCACCTAACCTACAATAGAGTGAATTATAGTAATTGATTTTTGTGAGGTTAAACCAGCCTTGACTTCCTGGTATGATAAACCCCAATAAGTCATAATGTAGTATTCTTTTTGTATGCTGCTGGATTCAATTAGCTAATGTTATGTTAGGGATTTTAAATCTATATTCATGAGGTGTACTTCTTTATAATTGTTTTTCTTTGTAATGCTTTTGTCAGGTTTTGATTAACAGGTTTGGCTAGCCTTATAATATGAGTTGAAGAGTATTCCCTTGACCATTTTCTAAAATACTTTGTGTATGATTGGTCCTATTTCTTCCTTAAATAGTTGATAACAATTACTAATAACAATATCTGAGCATGGGGTTTTCTGACAACATATTCGATGTCTTTGAGATACTCAGATACTTGTTTTGTATCAGTTCCAGTAAGTTGCGTTTTTTCAAACAATATGTCTATTTACCCAAGTTATTGAATTTCATGGATTAGGGTGTTTATAATATTCCATAACTATCCTTCTAATGCCTACAGTAACACACACACACACACACACACACACACACACACCCATAAACCAGTCTATTTAGATATTTGGCTTTATTAATTTTTCCTATTGTATGTATGTTTTCTATTTCATCGATTTCCAATTTTTATTTCCATTCTCCTTTTGACTTTAGGATTACTTGTTCTTTTTCTAGTTTAACTGGAAACTTAGATCATTGATTTTAAGCCTTATTCTTTCCTAATTTAATAATATAAAGCTATAAATTTTCCTCAAAGCATTGCTTTCGCAGCACTTCACATACTTTGTTTGATATATTGTATTTTTATTATCATGTGGTAGAAATATTTTCTAACTTCATCATTTCTTTAATAATTGAATTATACAGAAGTTTGCTGCTTAATATCTAAATATAGATTTTTTCTGATTTCTAACTTAATTTTCAGTAGGTCAAAGAACATATATGAATGATTGCAATCCTTTCAAATTTGCTCAGACTTGTGTTATGGCCCACCATATGGCTGTCATACATATATGAACATGTACACCTGAAAAGAGTGTATATTCTGCTGTTGCTGGTGGGTGTGTTCCACAACTGTCAACTACGTCAAGGGGTTAATGCATTGATCAGATCTTCCACATCTTCACTGGATTTTTTGTGTAGTTTTTTAATCAATTGCTGAAAGAGGAGTGTTAAAATATCCAACTACAACTGTTGATCTGTTTCTTTCTCTCTTTAATTCTATTTTTGCTTCATGTATTTCAGTGTTCTCTTATTACGCATATTTACATTTATGTTTGTTATGTCTTTCTGATGCCTGGGCCCTTGTGTCATCATGAAATGTTCCTATTTATATCTGATAACATTCCGTATCTTGAAGTCTACTTTGTTTAATGTTAATACATTCACTCCAACCTTCTTATGCTTTCTGTTTGCATGATATATCTTTTCTATTCATTTATTTATCCACTCTCCCTCTTCACATTTAAAACATACCTATTGTAGACAGCATATTATTGGGTCTTACTTTTTTTTTTTATCCATTCTGACCATTTCTGCCTTTTAATTGGATTGTTTAGTCTATTTGAATTTAATTACTGATAGGGTTAAATTTATGTCTACCATTTTATCATTTATTTTCTCTTTGTCCATTCTGTTTTTTGTTCCTCTGTAGCTTCTTTCCTGCATTCTTTTGAATTAATTGGGTATTCTTTTAGAAATCTATCTTAATTTGTCTATTGGTTTGTTAGCTATCTCTATATTTTATAGGGTTGCTTCAGGAGTTAAAATACACATCCTTAACTTTTCAGTCTACCTAGTGTGATATTGTATCTTTTCATATAAAATAAAAGGTAAGAATCTGCTATATTTATCTTGCTATTCTCATCATTTATGCTGTAATGGTCATATGTATTATATATACACATACATTATAACTCCCATAGTATTGTTATAATTTCTTATTTAAACAAGTAGATGTATTTTAAAGAATGTACAATGTAAAAAAATAGCATTTGAAAGGAACTGATAGGGAAAAATAGATTCTCTCCAGTGTTCTTCATTCCTTCTTGAAGATCTAATTTCCCATCTTGTATCATTTTTTCAGTCTGATGAACTTCATCATATCTTATAGTATAGGTCTGATGCCATCAAATCTCTTTATTTCATTTATTGAGAATGTCATTATTTTACCATTAGTCTTGAAGAATACTTTGCTGGCTCTAGAATTCTGGAAATTTTTTCCCAAACATTTCAGCACTTTAAAGGTGACATTCTGTGGCCTCCATTGTTTCTGATGAGAAGTCAGCAATTGTTCCTCTGTAGGTAACATATTATTCTCTGATTGCTTTTAACATTTTCTCATTGTTCCTGGTTTCCAGCAGTTTAATTATGATATGCCTCCATATGTGTGTATGTGTGTGTATGTGTTTCATTTATACTACATTTGGTTTGCTGACATTCTTGAATCAACAAATTCATCATTCACCAAATTTGGGGAAATTTAAAAAAATCCTTGTCCTAATCTCTCCTTTCCTTCAGTGACCAAATTAGGTTACTCAAATTATTTTAAATAGTTTTATATTGTCCCACATATCCCTGAAGCTCTGTTTTTTTATATATTCCCACTTATTTTTTTTCTCTGTTTTTTTTATTTAAGATTTTATTTATTTATTTATTTGAGAGAGAGCATGAGCAGGGAGAGGGGGAAGGGGAAGACAGGGAAGGGCATAGGGAGAGGGAGAGCGACAAGCAGACTCCCTGCTGAATGCGGAGCTCAACACAGGGCTTGATCCCAGGACCTCAAGATCATGACCTGAGCCGAGGTCAGACACTTAACCAACTGAGCCACCCAGGCGCCCCTTGTTCTTTAGCTTGGATAGTTTCTATTGATCACTTTCAAGTCCATTTACTCTTTCTTCTGTCATCCCCACTATACTTCTAAGCCCTAACAGTGAATTCTTATTTCAGATAAGACATTTTTCAGTAATAGAATTTATATTTCGTTCATGTCTTCCAGCTTTATTGGGGTATAATTGGAAAATAAAATTGTAAGATATTTAAAGTATACAACACTATGATTTGATACCTGTATACACTGTGAAAGGAGTCCCCAGGTGAGTTAACACATCCATCATGTCACATATTTGCCCTTTTATGTGTGTATATGTGTAAGAGGGAGAACATTTAATTTCTACTCTCTTGGCAAATTTCAGTTATACAATACAGTATTATCAAATATAGTTACCGTGTCATACATTAGATCCTCGGACATTTTTCATCTTATAACTGAATGTCTGTACCTTTTTGAGTCTCTCTCTATTTTCCTCAACTCCTAGCACTCCATGGTAACCACTTTTCTACTGTCCAATTTTTTTGTTTTTCAGATTTGACACATAAGAGATACCATGCAGTACTTGTCTTTCTCTGTCTTATTTCACTTAGCCCAATGCCCTCCAGGTTTATCCTTGATGATTAGTGATGTTGAGTACCCTTTTGTGCTTCTGTTGGCCATTTGTATGTCTTCTTTGGAAAAATGTCTATTTCAGTCTTTTGCCCATTTTTAAATTGGGTTATTTGATTTTTGCCATTGAGTTGTATGAGTTCCTTGTGTATTTTGTATACCAATCCCTTATCAGATTTGTGGTTTGGTAATCTCACATTTCATAGGTTACCTTTTCATTTTTTTCCCCCTGAGCAAAGCTTTTTAGTTTGATATAGTCCCACTCATTTATTTTTGCTCTTGTTGCCTTTGCTTTTGGTGTCAAACCCAAAAATCATTCTCAAGACCCATGACAAGAAGCTTACCCCCATGTTTTCTTAGAGGAGTTTTATAGTTTCAGTTTTATGTTCAAGTCTTTAATCCAATTGGAGCTGATTTGTGTATGGTGTAAGATAATGGTTCAGTTTCATTCTTTTGCAATCATTTATTTCCCTAACACTCTTTATTGAAGAGATTATCCTTTCCTCATAATATATTTTTGGTTCCCTTGTGAAAAACTAATTCACCATATATACATGAGATTATTTCTGGACTCTATTCTGTTCTATTTATCTGTGTGTCTTTTTTTTATACCAGTACTATACTGTTTTGATTACTATAGCTTTATAATAGACTTTGAAATCAGTAAATGTGTTGCTTCCAGCTTTGTTCTTCCTTCTCAGGCTTGCTTTTGCCAATCAGGATCTTTTGTGGTTTCTTCCATGCACATTTTAGGATTGCTTTTTTCTGTATCTGTGAAAAATCCCATTGGAGTGTTTAGGGGGATTACACTGAATATGTAGACTGCTTTGAGTAGTATAGACATTTTAATTCAATATTAATTCTAATCAGTGAGCATGTAATAACTTTCCATTTATTTATGTTTTCTTCAAGTTCTTTCATCACTGTCTTAACGTTTTCAGTGTATAGTTCTTTCACTTCCTTGGTTAAATTATTCCTAAGCATGTATCTTTGATGCTATTATAAATAGGTTTGTTGTCTTTATTTTTCTTCCTGATAGCTCATTGTTGGTATATAAAAACACTACTGATTTTTGTTTTTTAGATTTTTGTATCCTGAAACTTCATTGAATTGACTTATTGGTTCTAATAGTTTTTTGGTAGAGTCTTTAGGATTTTCTGTGTAAAATACCATGTCATCTGCAAATAGTGACAGTTTAACTTCTTCCTTTCTTATTTGTATGCTTTTTCTTTCTTTTTATTGCCTAATAGCTCCGGCTAGGAATTCCAGTACTATGTTGAATAAAAGTGGCAAGATTGAGCATCCTTGTCTCATTCCTGATCTTAGGGGAAAATCTTTCAGCCTTTCACCAGTGAGTGTGATGTTAGCTGTGGGCTTGTCATATATGACCTTTATTATGTTGAGGTGCATTCCTCTCTACCCACTTTATTGAGAGTTTTTATCATGAGAAGATGCTAAAATTTGTCAAATGCTTTTTTGGCATCTATTGAGATGATCATATGATTCTTATCCTGTATTTTGTAAATATGGTGTATCACACTGAATGATTTGCTGATTTTGAACCATCCTTGCATCCCAGGGATAAATCCCATCTGACCATGGTGTATGATCCTTTTAACATACTCTTGCATTCACTGTAGTAATATTTTGTTTAGGATTTTTACATCTATGTCCATTAGGGATATTAACCTATAATTTTCTTCTCTTGTAGCACCCTTGATTACTTGCCTCATTAAATGTGTTTGGAGGTGTTCCCACTTCTACTTTTTGGGAGTTTGAGGAGGATTAGTATTAATTCTTCTTTAAATGTGTGGTAGAATTCACCAATGAACCCATCTGGTCCTTGACATTCTTGTTGTTGAGAAGTTTTTGATTACTGATTCAATCTCATTCCTGGTAATCAGGAATCATATTTTCTATTTCCTTATAATTCAATTGTGGTAGATTGTATGTTTCTAGGAATTTATCCATTTCTTCTAGATTGTCCAATTAATTAGCATGTAATTGTTCATGATAGTCTCTTACAATCTTTTATATTTCTATGGTATTGGTTGTAACATCTCCTCTATCATTTATAATTTTATTCATTTGAATCTCATCAGTTTTTTTTCTTTGTAAGCCTACCCAAAGATTTGTCTATTCTGTTTATATTTAAAAAAAAAACAGCTCTTGGTTTCATTATCTTTTCTATTACCTTTTAATTTTCTATTTCATTTATTTCTGCTTTGATCTTTGTAATTTCCTTTCTTCTACTAACCTGTGGTTAGTTTGTTCTTTTTTTTTTCATAGTTCTTTGAGAGATAAAGTTAGGTTATTTAGTTATTTGAGATCTTTATTTTGTCTTCATATAGGTGTTTATCACTGTAAACTTCCCTCTTAGAACTGCTTTTGCTGCATCCCGTAAGTTTTAGTATGTTGTGTTTTCATTTTCATTTGTCTCAAGATCTTTTTATTTATTTAAAATTTTTTTAACCTATTGGTTATTCAAGAGCATGCTGTTTAATTTCAAAATATTTGTGAATTTTCCAGTTTTCTTTTGGTAATTGATTTCTAGCTTTATACCATTGTAATCAGAAAGGATGCTTGATTTTACTTCAGTCTTTCAAAACTTATTAGGACTTATTTTGTGACCTCACTTGTGGTCCATCTTGGAGAATATTCCACGTGTGCTTGAGACGAGTGTATATTCTGCTGCCCTTGGATGGAATGTTCTGTACCTGTCTGTTTTGTCCCCATCATGTCATGTGTAGTTTAAGTCCAGTGTTTCCTTACTGATTTTGTCTGGATGATCTATCCATTGTTGAAAGTATATTTTGTTTATTTTTTATAGTTTCCTTTTCTCTGCTAGATTCCCTTTCTTTTTATTTACTATAAGAATTTTCTTATAACCCTGTCTGTTAAACAATATCTGAGTCTCCTTGAGGTTGATCTCAGTAGATTTTTTTTCCCTCTTGAGTGGATCATGCTTTCTCATTTTTTTTTTAATGTTGAGTAATTTTGGATAGTATTGTAACATTGTAAATTATATCCAGGAAAACTCTACATTCTGTTATGTTCCTCTGAAAAGTTTTGATTCTTTTTTCCTAAAGCAGTGTAACTTAACTCAATCTGTAAAGTGTTTCCTCTAGTTCGTTGAGGCTGAAACCCTAATGAACTGTTTTGTAGACCAGATGGGCTTTTTGGAATCTGTCCTACATATGCATAGTCAGGGATAGGTCAGAGCTTTGGGCAGAATTTATATATAAAACTTGGTGATCCTCCTTTCTAAATCTCTCCTTTGGAGATTTCTTTCATCATTTTCTAGCACATAAACTGCTTTCAATTTTGTCCTTTGGTTCTTCAAAACACTAAGACTGCAGGTGTGTTCTAACTAATTCCAACCATCAAAAAAAAATCATGAACTGAAGTTTTCCAGCAGACTGAAAGCTATAAAAGATTAGGAAATACACCCACTACTGTTTCTTTCTTCCAAGTCGTGATTCTCCTTTAGTATATACCTGCTTTTCATCACTTTCTAGTGACTCCAGATGCTTGTTTTTTAAACTTCTACTCACACAGGAGGGTTGGTATGTTAAGAGATACTTGGCCATTACTAGAATCAGAATCCATGTACTTACACAGAAAACATTTTAAAATTTATCTTCTCTTACAAATTCACTTGTCACTGTGTTGAGAATCTATATGGTGCACTCACATATTCTCCTTGTTGTGGCACATCCTTTGATGTTATCTAACCTTTATAACGTCCCATGGAATAAGTTCCAAATTCCCTACAACCCCATGAAATATAGATATTCTCACCAATTGAAACTTAAACGTGAAGTGGATATTCAGACAGCTTTTTGGTTTTGATGACTTATTAAATGTACATGGCCTTGCTCTTTTGGCAAGCCGGAGGGTATAATCACCTCATCTCCTTCTGATAGAAATAAATATCTTTCTGTATCAGGCTGCCAGCTTCCCAAATTCAGTGTAAAGAGTAGTGTGAACCATACATGAAGATAAAGTTAATCTTTATTTGAATTCTGTCTCTGCAATTTGTAAATTGTGTGACCTTGGGCAAGTGTTCTTGGGCCTCCTGAAAAGGAAGAAAAGGATATTTTCTCATCTGAAAAATGAAAAAAAACTTAATGGTTTTTAATACTCAGTTATATTCTATTACTAAATATTTGAATTTATGTAGTTTGATTATACTGATGAATTTGGTATAGTGGTATAGCAGGGACAATTAAATTATGTAAAGATCTGAGGTCAGATCTGCCACACACTGGGATATTGACTGTTGGTTCATGGGAAGAGATTTGACATTATATCATAATATGATGTAATATGATCTAATATGGTGAAATATTATTCCTTAAAAAGAGAAAGTATTTCCCTCCCCTTTGGAAGTGATTTTGTGTAATTTAACACTGGAGAACAAAAGGAAGAGATTTGTAGGCTCTTTGATGTCTCCTCTCTCACTAGTGCGGGGCCAAAGCAGTGGACAAAAAAGTCCTCTGTGTTTGGTCTGGGCCGTGGAGTCCAAAGTAGTCCTATGAAGCAAGAAAAGACCCTGGCCTTGGAAGGGAACCAAGGAAGACCAAGATATCTTAGTTCTTCTAACTTCAATAATCTTAGGGAAATAGAGCCCATTCTGCCAAAACACTAATAAAAACCTAACTTGAATTATAAAATTATTTCTGATACTGATTTATGTAATCGTAATAGGCTGCATGTCTATTAAACAATCACTAATGTTACATTTCTACTGCTCCTCGTCATTCCATAAATGATCATTAATAACATCTTACACTTTTATTATATTTTTCGAAGTAGCTTTTTAGGTTGGCTCCTTGATACATCCTTAAAAGGTAGACAGGGCAGGTGTTATTAGGACAGGAAACTGGTGCATAAGAAGACAAAGTTGTTTTTTGTTTTCTCAGTAATAAGCCAAGTCTAGGACATTGTGTCCTTCAACTCAGACAGAATCAAACACAGTGCTTTGCCTCCTGAAGAGATTGTTGTCATCTACATTATTTGTCACTTTAAAAAAAAATACATTTGGGGGTTTAACATTCACTTTTTCTAATGAGAATGGTAATAAATGCTGTGTAAAAAATATAAAAGAGTGCAAGAATAAAATAACCTCCCTATAATTCGTTATCCATCTAGGTTTTTCTTCTGTGCATAAATATTGGTACATTTTATTTTATTGGGAAATTTTATTTTACCAAGATGGAATATTATGAAATGCTACCCTTTTTTCCACTTGCAGTATTGAGAAAGCTTTTCCAAGTCATTAAAAGTCATTAACATGACTCTTAATGGCTCTTCAATAATCTATCGTATGAATGAAATAAAACTAATACATGTAACATCTATTTTACTTTTAGTGTCTCTCTACATTTTTTTTTTTTTGTTTTAAGATTTTATTTATTTATTTGATAGAGACAGAGACAGCCAGTGAGAGAGGGAACACAAGCAGGGAGAGTGGGAGAGGAAGAAGCAGGCTCATAGCGGAGGAGCCTGATGTGGGGCTCGATCCCATAACGCCGGGATCACGCCCTGAGCCGAAGGCAGACGCCTAACCGCTGTGCCACCCAGGCGCCCCCTCTACATTTTTTAAGTAGACTTCACACCCAGTGTGAAGCCCAGTAGGGGACTTGACAACTCTGAGATCAAGACCCAAGCTGAGATCAAGTCAGACGCTTAACCAACTGAGCCGCCCAGGCGCCCCAAGTCTCTCTCTCTTTTTTATGTTATTGGTAATGCAATATTGAACATGCTCAATGCCCATCTGTGATAATTTCCTTAGAATAATTTTAAAGAAAGAGTACTATATCAAAGAGTAGTCTGTATAATCTTAACTACTATCGGATATAGCTTTATTAATAGAGATTTGAAGCATTCACTAGCTATAAGATGCAGGCTTTTTTGAGCTGTTATAAAACCCATTGGCTGGAATGGTATCTTTCTGGTTTTATGATTCACATGTCACGAGTTAGTATTTACAAGACATACCCCAAAAGTATTATCTATACATTACAAATGTATACTAAAGTAATTAAAGTATACTTAGATGTGTTTTGAAATTTTCATAATATCCCTTGAGATAATATTACCTATCCAACAGAGGTAAGTATTAAACCCTGTGCTCAGTTATATAAATCTAGTGTCATTTTTCATAGCTTAGGCACTTCTGTTATAATTTGGGTAGTTTAACACAGTAAGAATGCCAAAAAGCTTGATGTGGCTGGGTAATTTCACAGGATAAACGATGACCATTAAAATATTATGTTGTTTATTTCACTTGAGATAAAAATGAGCAATTAACTGAGGGCTGAGAGATGGAGATGACATTGAAGCAACCTGTTTCTTCCCTAACAACAAGAGCAAGTTCTGTTTTCTGCTTTCTGTATTAGTTGGGTTTTTAGTTGAGCATAGCAGACAGAAATGCACTAGAGGTAGTTCAAGCAAAAGCAAAGTGTTGTCATAAACGATAGGGATGCAGCTGGCCTAAAAACTGAGCTAAAATAAGTCTCCAGTAGCAGTAGAAATCCTGGGAGTCTTCCCCATCTCTCACTTCATGTTTGTTTTAAGACTACATTAAAACAGAAAATGGCTTCCAACATTCACTAGATTTACATTTCTGCCGTTCAAAACACTAGACAAACAGAGCCTGGGATTGCTTAATCCTTATTTAAATTCCCAAGATGCCATTTACAATAGCATCAAAAAGTAAAATACTTAGGAGTGAATTTAACAAAAGATATACGAATTTGTCCTCTAAAAATTACAAAACATTGAAACTAATTAAAGAAGATCTAAATAAACGGAAAGACATCCCATCTTCCTCTGAGTCTTTATAGATCTGAAGACTCGATATTTGCTAAGCTGGCAATGGTTCCCAAATGAATATACAGACTCAACACAATCCCTGTCAAAATCCCAGATGCCATCTTCACGGAAATTGACAAGCTTATTCTAAAATTCATATGGAAATGCAACCGACCCAATGTAGTCCAAACAATCTTGAACTAGGAGAACAAAGTTAGAGGACTACACTTCCTGATTTCAAAACTTACTATAAAAGTACAATAATCAGGACAATGTAGTCCTGGCATAAGGTAGGCATGTGCTTCAACGGAATAGAATTGAGAATCCAGAAGTAAACCTGTACGCTTAGAATCAGTTGACTTTCTACAAAGTACCAAAATAATTTCACTGGGAAAGAGTAGTCTTTTCAACAAATGGTACTGGGACACTGACATACACAAAAAAGGAGTTTGGACCCCTACCTCAAAAATTAACTCAAAAGAATGGCACCTGGGTGGTTCAGTCAGTTAAGCATCTGTGTTGGGCTCAGGTCATGATCCAGGGTCCTGGAATGGAGCCTCACATCAGGTTCCCTGCTCAGTGGGGAGCCTGCTTCTCCCTCTCCTCCCTGCTCATGCTCTCTCTCACTATCTCTGTCTCTCTCTTTCAAATAAATAAATAAATAATCTTTTAAAAATGAACTCAAAATAGATCATAGACCTGAGTGTAAGAGGCAGAACTATGAAACCCTTACAAGAAAATACATGAGCACATGAGTGTATCTTTGCTGGCCTGAAATAAGCAATAGTTTCTTCGTGAAACACAAAAAAGCATAAGTGACAAAAGAAAGAAAAAATAGATAAATTGGACTAAATCAAAACATAAACATTTCAGCTGAAAGTGAAAAGACAAACTAAAGAATGAAATTGTTTTCAAATTATGTATCTGATAAGAGACTTGTATCAAGAATATATAATAACCTTTTTTAAAATAAAAAACTCTTATAACTCAAAAATAAAAAGGCCAAATCAAAAAACAGGCAAAGGATTAAAATAGACATTTATTTTCAAAGGTAGGCAAATGGCCAATAAGCACATGAAAAGATATTCAGCCTCATTAGTTATTAAGGAAAGGTGAAGCAATGCCATAGTAAAGCTGCTTCCCACCAACTCGGATGGCTAAAATAAATAAGATGGACACTAACAAGTGTCGGCAAGGATGTGGAGAAATTAGAACCCTCCTCTGTTGTCAGTGGGAGTGGGAAATGGTGCAGCCAACAGCCAACCCAAACTGTTGGAAAACAGCTTGACACTTCCTCAAAACATAGAACCCACCAATTCTACTTCTTAGGTATGTACCCAGGACAGATGAAAACATACGCCCACACAAACCCTTATACATGAATCTTCATAGCGAGCAGCATTATTGATAATAGCCCCGAAGTGGAAACAAGCCCAAGGACCATCAACTGAGGAACAGGCAGAGAAGGTATGAGCATCTGTGCAGTGGAATGTTACTGAGCTACGAAAAGCACGAAATACTATTTTATGCTACCTCCTGAATGAACCTCAAAACCATGCTGACTGAAACAAAGCAGTCCCCAAAGACCACATATTGCATATCTACATTTATATGAAATGTCTAGAATAGGCAGATCTGCGGGACAGAAAATACAATAGCAATTGGCTAGGCCTGGGGTGGAGGAGGAAGAGAAAGAAGAGGAGGAGTGGCTGATAATGGGTATGGGCTTTTTGGGGGCGGAGGTGAAAAAAAAGTTTTAAAATTATGGTGATGGCTGTAGAGTCTATGAATCTACGAGAAAACATTGAACAGAAAAAAAAAAAATCCCTAAGGAAGGATTCTGAATGCTTTAGATGGGCTGTGTATCTTTGAATAGGTCTGTTTCCAAAAGTATTTGGGTGGAAGGATGGGGAAGGGGGAGGAAAAGGGCAGTTTTCGGAAGTTGGTGCCTGGCTGGATGGAGAAAAGAAGCGATAACTCATAACTAAATATTCCCTCACATGGAGCCCACTGGTAGATAAATATGATGGATGTGAATACCTTTTATTAAACTTATCTCTCTCGCTTTGATTTGCCATTTGGAAGGTAGTTAGAGCTTGCTTTTCAAAAACATTATTGGATATAATAAGTAATACTTTGACTTCCAAACAAGTTTGACTCAATATTATTTTTCCTTTCCCTCTGAAGAGACATTTTAAGCAGACCGTTAGTCAAGAGGCAACTGATGTTTGCTTTATTTGCCTGTCCTCTCAGAACACAAGTACCCCTATGTGAAATGCCACCTGGAGACAGTGGCCACGGCCCATAAATTTAATTACTAACCTTTAATTCATAGCTGGCAAAATCGGTTCTTGAAGCATCTAAGCTAATCAGGCTTCTCTGACAATGCCAGTCAGTTGTGCAGCGGTCTACCTTTGGCTTAATTATCCTTGCACTATATTACATTTTCAAAATGTCAAGAATCCTCTTCTGGAAAAGCAATAAATCATTCCTACATGGTTTCGTAGAGAGCCTGTTGTTCCCGGCACCTGACCTCGGCAGCGTGAAGTTGAAATTGATCATTTACTGCCGTGGTACATTACAGAGGAGGGAGAGTCAGCAAGAGCCGCAGCCCACAGAAAACAGGGAGGCTTTGCAGCACGTTGTCTCTTCAGCTAAAATGAACCAGATGCTGTCAGATGCTGCTGTGTAGGGCTTGCGTGGCCGCAATAGTATTTTCTAAAGCAGATGAGCTCCCAGGCTTCTTACGCTTCTGAATTTCTGTGATCGAAGCAGCATAAAACCACCATCGCATCAGAAATCCGGTTAATCTCTTGCTATAGATTCAGATCAAAAATGACTGTTTCTTCTGATATTTTTCTCCAGATTAAAAAACATATTCACAGTTACTTCTCAGAAAATGGGAAGAAAAGAACCCAGTTGGATCTGAGTTCGAATCTTGCTTGTACCGCTCACTATCTGCATGAGGCTGGGCAAGTTCATTTAGTCTCAGTAAGCCTCATTTTGTTCTTTGGTGCCCTTGACGTAATTATAAGTTGATGCCTTTAGAGCAGTGGTTCTAACCGGGGTCGATTTTGCCCACCCACTCCTAGGGGCTGGGGGCATTTTGCGATATCTGGAGACACTTCTTGATTGTCACAGCTGGGGGTGGAGTACATCAAGTAGGTCAAGGCCCGGGATGATGCTAACCATTTTACGATGCACGGGACAGCCCTCTTTATAAGGAATCATCCAGCCCAAGATGTCAAAAATGTAGTAGTTGAGACACTGGGCTCTAGAGCAATTAGCCCAGCTCTTGATACGTAGGATACATTCAGGGACTCATTACCATCATTATTTTGGTTTGTTTAAGTAAAGCCATTCTCACCACAAATACAAATTTCCTCTTCTCTCTCCTTAGCCAGTTGCTACAAAATCATTAAATGCAAGAAATATTTTACCTGTAGCTAATATTGGAATTATTCTCTTAGTAAATATAACCAGATTTTTTCTTTCTACTAGGATATAGTTTCTTTGAATGATCTCTTCTCAAAATAGTGATTGCTTCTCAGTTTTAAAATTGTTCACCATGAATGAACCTACGAATCAGCTTTTAAAATCTCCTTTAGTCTTTGAGGGTACGCTTTTCATCAACTCAGAATGTTGGAGGTAAATCACAGGATAATAAAAATCTTAGATGTCGTTGGATCTACTCTGACACATAGAGCAGAACTCAGTTGGCTTTAAAATAATTATTCTATCATAATAGACCATTAGCTCTGTTCATTGACTTCTTAGCTTAGTGGTTCTACACTTAGGTTGCAAGCTGGAAAGGCCAGGGTTTCCCTGGGTTCCCCTGGTCAGTTGGCCTTACCTTGTCACTGCCAGTAACCTTAGCTGGGCTACCATGCAGGTCCTCATTCACCATGCTTCTTTTACTCTGCTTTGTATTGTAGGGGCCGCCTCTGCAAATTACATTCTTCAAGCTCCCTTGCCTACTGGCCTCTTGCTATATTAGCCCATGTCAGGCACTGACAAGAAAGAATATAGGAGAAAGGGCGATGCCAGGGTGCCCCTCCCTCCCTCTCTCTCTCTCTCTTTCAGAAACCATCTCCTCCATGGTCTATGTTAGTTCCTGGATCCTGGAAACAAGCATCCCCTTACTTTGTCCGTCATCCTTAGGGTGGTAGATGCTTCCATTCTCTAATACCTGGGTTGTCTCACTTTCCCATTTTCAGATCTTCTAACCTGGTTTTTCACCCATGTCTTTGTTATAAACTCATTTTCCATGTTAGATGTCCTTCATTGTGCTCATATCATTTAACTACATTCAATCCTGCTATGGGAAAGAAAGTAAAGAGGCGAGTAAAAAGATAGCTGAAATCAAGGTTAGAAATGAGTATCATATGACCTGCATCAGATATAGGAAATGCAAGTACAGCATGTAGGTGCTGACCATAGATGCAAAGGGGTGGAAGGACCAAGTAAACATTAAATATCCATGAAGCACCAAACATTCACAGCCAATAAACATGAACCTGTGGAAGCTCTCAGTTGCATGATGTCTTTAATTGGCCAATCATCGGTGACATGAATTTTGACCCCCCCCTTATCTCTTCTACCCAAGAAGCTAAAAAAGCATTGGTTAAATTTTTAAAACCCAATCTGTGATCCCAAGTCAACACCTTCTTTCAGCAAATTCTAGAACACTCTAGACTGGCTTCTCAATGCGTGGCTTGCAAAGGCCTTAAGTGGGTTTCCTGGAAGCAGAGCCTAAGATGGGGTTGTTCAAGGCAGTGCTCTATGAAGAAAACCTTTAAGGAAGAATAGGAATCAGGATAACGATAAGGATGTGATTTCAGGTGGAGTCTAGCTTCAGCCTCACCCCACTCTGCTGAGGAGCTCTGAAGCAGAAATTGCACCCAAGGTTTGTCCCACTTCTTGGCTAGGCTTTTGTTTCTCCATACCTGTGTGAGTCACTGGGTATCAATTGCAGAGAATGGGGATAGGCAGACATACACAATAGCTCAGGGGCAATCCTTCAGAGACCTTAACAGCAGAACAGGTAACCAGTGGGGAATGGACACACTAAACCTGGTAAGAGGGATCCCAGGCGACCCACTGGAGGGGTCCTTAGCATTGACATCATCTTTGAGCTTGTTGGAAAGACAGCTGCAGGACCCATCCCAGATTTTCTAGATCAGAATCTTCATTTAACCAAGATCCCCAGGTGTTTGCACATTGAAGATTGAAAAACTCCAGTCTAAAGAAGTGGAGAGAGAGAGAGAGAGAGAGAGAGAGAGAGAGAGTGTGTGTGTGTGTGTGTGTGTGTGTGAGAGAGAGAGAGAAAGTCTTCAATATCACAACCAACCCAAAAAAACATTTGTATCAGAAAGTTTAGATTCCTGTTATTCTAGTATTGGTAAACCACAACTACAGTGTTCTCTTTGACAAAATGGGTGAGGAGGCAACAGAGATTATCTTAAAAACTATAAATAGGAAAACAAGAAGCAGATGACTCGTTGTCACAGCCCATGGCTAACTCTGCAGTTTTCTAGAGTTGGAAAGTCTCCAGGTGCTCCCTGGACCATGTCAGTAGGACCTGCCATGTGCCAGCAAAGCACCTGCTCTCTAGGGCCTGGCTCTGGCCTGGCTTTGGAGCAGTCGGGATGAGCTTCACAAATATTTGTATCCATTTTATTGGAGACACTGCTCCCCGTGATATGGGGCCAACTGAAAGCTACAAAATGTCCTGGAAAGAGAGAAGCAATTTAGAGTTGTGATCGGTAAAATTTTATAGACAAAGCAGGTGGCCAATATTTTGGATCATAATATTTGTGAAGTCTGACTTGGGGACTTAGAACGCCTGTACTAAAAGATATGGATTCATAAGCCCTCGGTATTTCTTGCCAGGCCTTCATACTTTAGTAAAGAGTTCAGTGGGAAGAGTAATTGTGTTATTCTTACTTCCTGATTACCCAGAAAATCTCCACACTTCCTTTAGTAATATTGCTTTATTTTGCACTTCATGGAAACCAGGTATGCACGTGTGAGAGAGGTTAAAAGTATTCCCCCATTTCTCATCTCCTTCCTGGGCACATGAGGGGATTATACTTTCCAAAACCATTTGACTTGGATGAAACCCTATAGTTAGTTCTAGCCAATGAAATGTGAGCGGAAGTAATACATAAAACTTCCAGGCTGAAGCATTTAAGAATTGGTGTGATAATCCATATTCTTTTTTTCATTAAGGTAGTGATCGAAAGCCTCCTGTGATATGGAGGGGGTTCAGGTTGAAGAGAGCCTGGTCCTCCAGTTCCCTGGACTGAGGGAGCCCCCACTTACCTGCCCTTGACTTCACATGAAGTTCGTTTGCTGAACCCCTGAGATTTCAGAGTTGGTCTGTTGTAGAATCTTGTAGTTACTTAGCCCAATTAATAGAATATAAGCAGTCAGGATCATGTAAGTGTGGGGGCTAAAATATTAAGATAGTCTAAGAGCATTGGATTTGGAGTCAGAAGACCCAGATTCAAATCTTGGCTCCAACACTTACGAGATACGTGACATTAGGAAAATAAATAATCATCTCTGGTCTTAAGTAAAATTAGATTGAGCTACATAAACCCTAAGACCCCTTTTCCACTACGTCAGAGTTCTCTAATTCTTTGAAGCCCCATATTCTTCTGTTGTGGATGAATATTTTCTCCTTTTAGTCTAATGCTCCTCTCCTCTCCATACCCTGCTTGCTTATAGTAAATCATAGTCATGGGAATCAAATACGTGTACTACGTAAATCCTACAAAGATAATCTTTATAAAGAGTCATGGAATCAGTTCATGCCTATAAAAATACAGTATTTTTATGAAGAAGAATCTGTCGGTACATAAGCTCTATTTATAAGGCCATTCCTTGTATTTGCCTGATTTATTCATCTGCCTGATTCACACCAGTATCTTTCAAAAAAGCCACCATTGTCACATTTGGGGGTCTGCTCCCCCACCCAAAATCAGTCATATGAAACAGAACTGTTTTTGCTACCACAAAATCAATGAGTTTCCATCTGGATTTAACCACAGTCCAGTGTCCAACTGGAATACTGGAGACCAATACAGATTGTAGCTGAGAAATTTATTCTTTCTGGAATGGCAGGAGTCACATTGAGCTCTTTGGGCCACAGATCACCACTTAGTAAATTACTTGCATGTAGATTTATTTGGGGGCCTTCACGTTTCTCCAAATCCTCCTTTTGTGTCCAAGGCACAATGCTGTTGCTGTGACAGCCAGTCCCCTCCCTCCATACATGCATTCACTCTGTTTTCTTTCTTCTCTTGCCTTTCACATGTCAGATTTTATGCTATGGGCTCGGATTGCAGTAGACAGTACTAATGCTTTCCACTTTAAATCGAAAAAACACAAACTCTTCATTTGAAGGGGAAAAACCCAGCTTCTTAGAAGTTTTTAAAACACTGAGATCGAAGACTGATCCGAGGGAAAATATCAGGGGACTGCAGTGGGGGAAGGGAGAAAATTGGGGTGAGAAAGGAATTACCTACATAGGAATGCATACATTGATTATTTCAGGCAGTGCCTTGTTCCTGAAATGAATATATCCTCCCAACTTGGGTTGTCTTTTCAGAGCTCTTCTGAAAACAGGATGTATTTTCAGTCTCACTGCCTGTCTGTTTATGGTTTGTCCTCTCTGGGGCTTTTCCACCTACTGCCTCCACCCCCCGCCCAAGCTCCTGGATGAATTGTGTCGGCCCTACTGGGTGTTAGCCACCATTTCAGAGGGAAAGTCCTTTTGTCCCAACTTTCTGAGGCTTCACAGCTCTAACGCATATTCAGGAGCACTGGAGAACAAGACACTTCCGTCTACAAGGAAATGCAGCAGCAACTGTTCTCTTGCTACAGGGCAGACAGAAAACCGATTTTTTTTTTCTCATTTTTTCACAGTGGGTTGAAGTCTGTGAGGAGAGACTTTCAAGTGAGCCTGCACGAAATATGGGTGGAGTGTTTGGCGGGGGGGGGGGCGGGGGGCGGTGTTTGCATTTGGTCCTTTTGTGTCTGTATTTCAAAGTTGGATTGGAAACCGAGGTGCTTCTATGTTGTTCGTTCTCAAGTGTACATACATAATAATTGCAACTGCTCTTGTGAAATCGAACATTTTTCCTACTCAGTCACACCGAAAGGAACATCACTCAAGTATTAGCTGTATGTTTTGCAATAATTTATTCTCCCCTACCCTCTGAATTCCTAATAAAAAATTCTGAATTCTACTGAAATCTTTATTTTTTTTTTTAAGATTTTATTTATTTATTCGACAGAGAGAGAGACAGCCATCGAGAGAGGGAATACAAGCAGGGGGAGTGGGAGAGGGAGAAGCAGTCTCATAGCAGAGGAGCCTGATGCGGGGCTCAATCCCACAACGCTGGGATCACGCCCGGAGCCGAAGGCAGATGCTTAATGACTGCGCCACCCAGGCGCCCCGGAAATCTTTAGAACCAAAGTTTGATCTTCGCTTTGTTCTTTGGCTTCAAGCACACATTCGCCCTCATTTCTTCTTTTCCCACACTCAACTGCCTTTGAAATTCTTCTGTCTCCACTGCTTCCTACCAGTGTTTATCCCCTGCTACAAGCTATCTGCCTTCCCGCTCTTTCTGCAGATGACATCTCAGTTTCTCTTTCCTTTGAAATAAATGGCTTTGTTCTGTCCTCCTTCTTGTGTCACCTTTTCGCCTAACACTCTATTTTTCTTTACCTTTTTCTTCCCGATTCCTATCAGAATCCAAATTAATTCTACTTTGTTTCTACCTCACTGGCAGTTGTCAAGAATGACAGTAGAGTGTGGAATAACAGAATATTTGGTTTACTTGTTGGTTAAGAAATTAAAATGTATGTTTCCTGTGAAGATGGCATTCTTCCCATGCCTTGGTAGCATCAGGGTCATTCCGCGAAATAGTGGTCACCGGGACCTTATTTTTTATAACATTTTGCTGATTTCACTTGCATTCATTATTTATCGAACTTTGATCAAATGGCAGGCACTGTGCTAGGCTCTTCAGATACACAAGTGAACAAGACAAAGATCCCTTCCGTCATTCTAAAAGGGCAGGCAGACAATAAATAATAGCAAAAAAAAAAAAAAAAGACTAAGTCAATTATCTATATACTAAAAACATATAGTAAAATATATACTAAAAACACAATCAAAAAAGAACAAAACACAGTAAGAGCAATAGGCTGGGAAAGCAGGGTCTCAAGGCAGACCTATTGAGGATGTGATGTTTGAGTAAGAACCTGAAGCAGGTGAGCGATGTAGTTACCAGGGAGAAGAATATTCCAATGTACTGAAGACGGTAGTATGCCGACCTAGTCAAGCAACCCGAGGAAGGCTAGTGTAAATAGAAAGGAGTGACCTCAGAAGGGGGTTGGGATATGTGTGTAGAGCCTTGTAATCCTCGCAAAGGTCTTTGTGGCTTTGACAGAGAGTATCATGGGGAGCCTTTGCAGGGTTGTGAGCAGAGAAATTGGCCTGATCGGGCATAGGTTACAACAGGAAACCCTTTGTTCGGCTGAAGGTAGATTGGCCTGGGGCAGATGATGGGTAAGAGAAGAAGCAGGTACCCCTCTTGGCAAAAGCTATCACAATAATTTAAGCAAGACATTATGATTGCTCAGATTTAAGGTGATAACAATGGAGATGATAGGACATGCCAAGACCTGCCATTTCCAAGATTTCATTTTTTACCCCTTCAAAGTCTTTTTCACATTAGCACAAAATTATTTTATAGACTGAAGGTTTCAAAGTCTTGCCCTTATATGATCATGTGGTCTCCCAAATCTGTGGACTAGGCCCTGAATTGTTGCCCTTTCCCTCAAGACCCAGCCTTTTAAATCTCAAAACCTGGAAGGAACCACTTTTTTCTCTGCCTTGCAGAGAACATGTCCCTTCCCCGCATCAGTGAGCCCCAGGTGGCCTCACTGCAACTTGACAGATGAAAGAAAGCAAGGACAAAACAAAGCAGGAAAGGCTAGGGGGAAACCATCAATTACTGTTTCAGGAATCTCATCACTCCACTCTTGTTTCGCTACATCACAAATAGAGAAGATCTTTGCAAGTCATGTTGGTGTGAGAGAACATACATTATGAAATAATGTCACTTTCATGGAGCCACTTGTCCCTGGTGATCTTCAATTGCCCACGGGGTAACTTACCCCAATTTAGGCAGGAGAGAACCACCAGTACTTGGTCAATAAATATATGTTGGGTCAGTCTTTGCATGCAGAGTTAGCAGCAAGTATAGTTTAACAAATCTCTCCCTGATTTCTCTCTCTTCTTTTTAATCCCAAAGTCCCATTCTCCCTTCCACATCCTTCTATTGGTTGTTTCTCTTTTCTAATTGAAATATGATTAACATACAGTGTTATCTTAGTTTCAGGTATACAATATAATGATTCAACAATTCCATATATTACTCAGTGCTCATCATGATAAATGTACTCTTAATCCCCTTCACCTATCTCACCCATCCCCCACCCACCTCCCATCTGGCAACCACCAGTTTGTTCTCTTGTCTTTAAGAGATGGGTTTTTTGTCTTTTTTTTTCTTTTTGCTTCTTTGTTTTGCTTCTTAAATTTCACACTTGAGTGAAATCATGTGGTTTTGCCGTACTCTGACTTATTCACTCTGTAGCCCAACCCTATTGTCATTCCTCTTGGTGACTGAGTAATATTCCTGAGTGTGTGTGTGTGTGTGTGTGTGTGTGTGTTTAAATATATATCACATCTTTTTTATCCATTGTTCTATGGATAAACACTCGGGTTGCTTCCATATTGTGGCTATTGTAAATAATGATACAGTAAACAGGAATGCGTATATCTTTTTGAATTGTTGTATTCATTTACTTTGGGTAAATACCCATTAGTGGAATTACCGAATCCTGTGGTGATTCTATCTTTCATTTTTTGAGGAAACTTTATACTGTTTTCCATAGTGGCTGCACCAGTTTGTACTTCTACCAGCAGTGCAGTTGATTCTTAACTTCTTAAGTACTCTATGAGCCAAAAATCTGCTCAGTACTTAGAGTCATCTGCCCAAGGTCACATGGACATTAAACAGCAGATGCAGGCTTCAGGGCAAGCCTCTCTGATTCAGAGTCTGTACTTTCAGGAGCTAGGAATGCTGTCTCCCATTATAACTAGCAGTTTGACTATGGTGGGCCTAAGTGTGGTTGTCTTCTATTTATGTTACTTGGAGCTGACTTCATGCAGAATGTATGTCTTTGACCAAACTTACAAAGTGTTGGGTCATTATTTCTTCAGATTTTTTTTTGTTGTTTTTTTTTGTTTTTTCCCCCTGCTTTATTCTCTTACTCCTCTCCTTCTGGGATTCCAATTGTAAACATGTAATTTCTTTAGCTATTGTCCTACAGAATCCTGAGAGTCTGCCCACTTTTTAAAGTTCTTAGATTGGATACTGTCTGTCTTCACATTGGCTGACTGTTCTGTCATCTTCAATCTGCTGTTAGGACCATCCAATGAATTTTCTATTTTTTAGATACCATATTGTTTAGTTCTAGAATTTCCATTGGGTCTTTTTTAAGAGTTTTTAAAAATTATTTTGCTGCTGTGATTCCTATCTTTTTTTTTTTTTATCTTAGCATATATTCCTTTGTGTCCTCAAACGTTCTTAGAGGAGATGCTTTAAAATATTCATCCTGCTGTTTCCAGTACCTCGTTCATCTCAAGTTTGGTCTTGACAGTCTTTTTTCTTGAATATAGGTCACATTTTCCTATCTCTTCATGTTATAAGAAAAATCTGGATTGTATCCTAGGTATTGAGGATAATATATTAAAGCGTCTCTGGATTCTGTCAGGTTCCTTTGAAAAATACTAATTATTTTTGTAAACAGGAAATGAACTTTGCTNTAGTTTTGCTGCACCAAAACCCACACCCCCCCCCCCCCCCCCCGCCATCAGAGCAACTGCAATCCTTGCAGTTCTCTTAGCCTTTGCTGAATTGCTGGAGCCTTCTTCATGCATAGGTGACTTACTTGGAGGTTAGCCACAGACTGGGACAGAGTTTACACACCATATTTGGAACTCCCTCTCTGTATCTCTCTCCTTTCTTTATCTTCCTTCCCTTTTCTTCCTTCGCTGTCTCTTCCCTCACTTTCCAGCTCCTGTATGTAACCTGAACTCTGACATCTGATTTTTAAGCCAGTACATTGCAGGATTTTCTTTCTGAGTTGGAGTCCACCCACACAGCAGAGTTGGGACTG
Organism: Ailuropoda melanoleuca; assembly: GCF_002007445.2. NCBI lineage: Eukaryota > Metazoa > Chordata > Mammalia > Carnivora > Ursidae > Ailuropoda > Ailuropoda melanoleuca. Next base: position 33,324,531 of record NC_048221.1, on the reverse strand, counting down.
CCCTCTGGCTAAAGCCATCAAAAAAATGGAAAACTGACCACATGTCACTCCTTTTTTCTTTTGTCCCATCACCTCCCCTACAGGATCTGTTTTTCTCTGGTTGTTCTCCTATGCCTTTCGATGTTAGTTTTCTTTGGTTTGCCCCAAGTTGATAGTATTTCCATTACCAGGAGCAGAACCTTCCCACTCTTCTTTAAGTCTTCAGTTACCCAGCTCTCTTCCATTTGTTGAAGGCCCATTGTGGGGCTTTATTTTGCTCATTTCTATTTTGGTGCCAAGAATTTTGCTGTGTAGTGTATGATTCCTAGGCCAGCAGCATTGGCTTCTCCTGGGAGCTTATTAGAAATGGAGAATCTCCAAGATCCACAGAACCAGAATCTGCATGAGAACAGTGTCCACCATGATTCATATGCACATTAAATTTGATAAGCAGAGCCACAGAGCACGCTGAGGACCACATCATAGGCACTTGGCAAATGCTAATTAAAAGAGTGAATAAATTCTTCAGCCCAACATCTAAGTGGCGGTATATTTGCATTCAAAAATTATTTTCCTCTCAGATTTTAGTATTAACGTCTATTGTTGTTGTTGTTGTTTTTCCTGTATTTTCCTTCTAAGAAAATGCTACTTAAACTGGTGGGAGATGTGGTTGGCAAATATGAGTCTGGATGATAAAGCAGAGATATTTTAAAACTCCATCAAAAAAAAAAAAAGAGAGAGAGAGAGAGAGAGAGAAAGAAAAGAAAGAAAGAAAGAAAGAAAGAAAGAAAGAAAGAAAGAAAGAAAAATATCACCAATGTCAGTCACTGCATTTGTAGGAGAACCAGCATCATGTTGGTTATAACTGAAATGGGAAATTTTATGAATCAAATTCTCTGTCTACTTTTTTAAAAAGCTTTCCTTCAGCCTCTAGGCTATAGATGAATATCTCTTGCAAAAAAAGAATTTACCGTCCACATCCTAAGCATACATTCATCCAGATGAAAGCATTCTTCTTTATTGGCAAGCAAAGCTGATGATAATTATGTGCTCTGGCAAAGCAAATCCTGTCCTAAAAATATTTCTGATAAATGTTTATAGTTTAGGAAACTACAAAATAATTTCAAATACAGAACATAGAAAAAGGTTGACACCAACCAAATGAATATATCCCCTTTACATTTAAAAATAATTCTACCTGATTAAAATTGTTTCACTCTTCTTCAGCTAATGGTAACTCTTGATGTAATTTTATGTGTTGAATTCTTTAAAGAGAAATTATAATTTAGAAGCATGCAAATGGGAAACAATGCCAGTGAAGAAAGAACCATGGGATAGCAAAAGGTTACAAATAAAGCAGGAAAAAGAGAATCAGCAAGAAGAATTTGTAACACATGCACAGAAGCAACAGAAACATGTTTGTGCACCTGGAACATAGTTATTTTGCCTAGAGACATGAAAACAGTATCAAAAGTCTTACCCATAATGAAATTAACTAGTCTAACACCCCCCTCTTTCCAAAGGATCAGGGATTTCTGTTACCATATAATAGACAAAAGCTGAAGTGTTTTTCTTTTTTCCATTCTGGGCATACAATGTTATTAGATAAATGCAGTCCGTGAAAATGACACTTCTAAAAAAGAATGGAACAACACACTTAATAATAAACCCCCTTAAAAAGGAAAAAAAATATATCATTTCATTTGACTGTCAAGATAAATTCTCTTCTCGATGGATACATGGAGTAGCTACCAATATTTAAAATCAACTTGTAATTGGCAGCTGTGAATTCTCAGACAAGGAGAAGAGGCAACAATGTAACAGCTACAGAAAAGAAAAAAATAAGGGCACCTGGGTGGCTCAGTCAGTTGGACGTCAGACTCCTGATAGCAGCTCAAGTTGTGATCTCGTGATCTCCTGATCTCCTGATCTCCTGATCTCAGGCCTGTGTGAGTCTCTGTGCTCAGCAGGAGGCCTGCTTGGTATTCTGTCTCTTTCCCTCTCCCTCTGCCCTTCCCTGCTCACACGCTCATTCTGTCTTTCTCTAAAAATAAAATAAATGAATGGAACTGGAGGGTGTTATGCTAAGTGAAATAAGTCAATCAGAGAAATATAATTCTCATATGGTTTCCCTTATATGTGGAACATAAGGAATAGTGCAGAGAACAATAGAGGAAGGGAGGGAACACTGAATGGGGAGAAATCAGAGAGGGAGACAAACCATGAGAGACTCTGGACTCCAGGAAACAAACTGAGGGTTGTGGATAGAGAGGTTGGTGGGGAAATGGGGTAACTGGATGATGGGCATTCAGGAGGGTGTGTGATGTGATGAGCACTGGGTGTTATACGCAACTAATGAATCATTGAACATTATATCAAAAACTAATGTGTACTATACGTTGGCTAATTGAATTTAAATTTAAAAAAGAAAAAATGAAAACAATAATTGTCATGAAAATAAACAATTTCCTGTTTTTTCACTGAAATGGCCATTTGGGTAGGCCAAGAATATAAGTTATCTAATTGTATAACTTTGATGCAACCTCCAGGCGGACCCCAGTGGACCAAGGACACCACATCCCTCCCCTCTGGCTTTCCAGTGGGCTCACTGCTAATGGGGCTATGGATCCATTTCTACAGACTCAGCTTTATTGAACGATCGTGAGGAACATGAGTTCCAGAACCACACAGACTTTGATTTGAATCCTAGACTACCATGTATCGATGATGGGAGCCTAAGCAATGTAATTAACTTTTAAGCCTGTGTTTCTTCGTTTTTAGAATGAAGAGGAGTTATCTCCCTGATCTCATCGGACTGTGTAAGCAATTAATTTAGATAATTTGTGGAATGTTCTTACTACAGTGCTTGACAGAGAGTAAGTACTCTACAAATGATTCTTCCTCCTCCTTTTTCTCCTTCTCCCCCTCTGCTCTTGCTATAATAGGATTTTCAGGGTAAAACCCACTGGCTGGGGGGTTAGCGGTGCCAGCCATGACTCTGAAATAGTTCATGTCTACAACAGCACTGCCCAAGAGACTCCATTTGGTGATGGAAATGTTCTGATCTGTCTTGCCCAATACGACAGTCACTAACATCCGGCTAGGAGACACTTGAATTATGGCTAGTGCAACTGAGAAGCTAAATTTTAAATTTTTTAAAAATTTTTTTTAAAATATTTTATTTATTTATTTGCAGGAGGAACGGGAGAGGGGGAAGCAGGCTCCCTGCTCAGGGCTCAATTCCAGGACTTGAGACCATGACCTGAGCTGAAGGCAGCTGCTTAACCCACTGAGTCACCCAGGTGCCCCTAAATTTTAAATCTTATTAATGTTAATTAATTTAAACACAAACTTTTTAGCCACATGTCATTAATGGCTACTGTATTGGCCAATGTAGATCCAGAGCAAAGACCATAAGCTTCATGCAGGGAGCAGACAGGTGACATAAATGAATGAAGTGAGTTGAGTCAACGATAGACTCTAGTGGGGCTCGTTGCCCCGTGCCTTGTTGAAAGGAGTCAGCCCGGACTAGTCAGCCAGTGTGCTGAGCAGGTGTATAGCCAGCTTTTCTAATGTTTGAGGAGAAGCCAGAGATCCAAGTTTTTATACGAAGACTTCCTATTCTTTAAAGTATCAACTTAAAAAAATTGGGGAATCCTACAGGCCAAACAAAACACGCACACTGATCAGATGTAGGCCATAGAACATTCGCATTCAAACTCTAGCTTAAAGCCCATCCCTAAAATCATGGAAAAGCCTCCAAATTAGACTGTCCCAGGAAGAGTGGGGAGCAACACCCTCGTTACACATCAAGGTCAGATTCACAGGCAGTGGGACTTCTTGGGAACCCCATTAATAACAGCCTCAGTGCCTACATCAGACCCAGAGAATCTATCTCAGGTCTGGCTCCTCCATTTTCCATGGCTTATAAGCTGAAATAGACTAATCTTGGAAGAATCCTGGGGCACCTGTGTGGCACAGTCATTTAAGCACCCAACTCTCGATTTTGTCTCAGGTCGTGATCTCAGGATCGTGAGATCAAGCCCTATGTTGGACTCTGCACTCAGCGTGCCATCCACTTGAAATTCTTTTTCCCTCTCCCTCTGCCCCTCCCCCAACTGGCGCTCTAAATAAATGAATGAATGAATGAATAAATAAATAAATAAATAAATAAATAAAATCTTTAAAAAAAAAAGAATCTTTCAATGACATTAGTGTTTCATGGTGCAGCTCATCCATGAACACTTGGTATCCTTTGGTGTAAGCATCTCCCCCAAAAGGAAAAGGACAGGGACAGGGACCAGGTCAGTCTTCAATGTTCTAAATTCTTAAGACTCTGGCAAGCCCCAATCGATGGAAAAATTTTTTAAAAATTCTGTCCTGCTTGAACACAAAGCTCCCTGGATTCTAGTAACTCTATGAAGACACCAGTTTTCACTCAATGTATTCATTCATTCACTCAGTTATCCAACAAATATTTATTAAACACCTTGTCTCAGAATCACCAGCACTCCCTCCACCCTGCCCACCACTTCAGTGTGCCCATTATAGAGTCAGCTTTCAGACTTGTCCTCACGTGGGGGCAAAGGCAACAGAGCACCTGGGTTGAGATGGACTGTCTTCGGCCTCAGAGAGGCTGGGTTCAGATTGTCAGCTGACTGTGTGTGTGGCCTTAAACAAGAGACTCGGGAATTCTTAGCGCTAAATGCAAATGCAAAAGCGTAAGTAAGTATCTTTCTTATAAATTGGTGAGATGATTAAATGAGAAAAACATATAAAGGGCTCAACATAACCATAGCAAGCTCTCAATAAAAAAGGACATTTACAGATATCGGATTATATTCTGCTCCATCCAGGGGCATACCCAGGAGTGGGAAGGGCAGTGGGGGTATCTGCCCCAACCAGGAAGAGCCTTTTATCACTGACTTCATTTAGAATTGCTGGTGCAGGCTGATAACGAAAAGCAGGCTGACCACTAGTCACTTTTATCATTTCTTTAAAATTTCTCTACAGACAGTGCACTCCATTACCATCTGTTTCTGAAGGAGCTCCTGCTACTCCTCTACCCCTGCTATACCACTGGCTTCCATTTATCCCTTCTGTGGTCTTGCTTTCCAAATAGCCTTAATACTGATTTTAATACCTCTTGGAATCATGTGTATATCCTGGTGAATGGAAAATAGACTCCATGTGAACAAATATGGAGCACTTAGGACAGAGGTGACCCACTCGTCCCAGTTTACCCAGGATTTTCCCAGTTTGAGCACTGCAAGTGCCATGCCCTCTCAGTCCTGTGCAATGGGACGGCTGGTTACCTTGAACTTGCCAGGCATTAAATAAAGGCGGTAGCGAAGGTAAGAAGCCAGAGTTTCCGTACTAAAAATCTGAATATCATTTGGTGTAACAACAGTGGAAAAAGATACAAAATACACACACACACACACACACATTTCAGAGCTTAGATAGCATAGGTCTTACCCAGTCCCTGCCTTTAGCCTTACACAAACATCACCTCCATATGCCAGACTCACTTAACTGGGAGTAGAGTTGGCAACCATCTCTTCATGCCCTTTCTTGTTTCATGGGTTTTGATGTGCCTGCTAAGGGAATGTTCAACATGATCTAAACGAGGCCACACAGACGTGCAGTCTGAGCCAAACTGATCATTGCATAGTTGATAATAGGCCTTTTGTATTCACATTCTATTTAGATTATTGTATGAAGCAGGTGACAGGTGTTCAGAGAGTATTACCCAAGCTGCCTGTTGCCCAGAACACCCTGAGACCAGCCGGGGCGAGGAGCCCAGAGGGAATCCCCGTAGTAATTTAATAGTTCACAGGGTTTTGGGTTTGTGAGGGTTACAACGAAGAATTAAAGTGATATTGACCACCCACTTAAGAAGAGCCTTTGGGCTTTTCCCTTGATATTTCTGCATTTATTTTGTTCCCAAGGATATTGCTGCAGGGTGACCAGGATGAAAACCTTTCTTTTTTCTTCTCGAAAGGGTGTATGTTGCCATTTAATATGAGAAACAATTAAACAGAATACATTTAGTAGGAGAGAAGCTTGCTTTGAAATACCCAATTTCGGGTATGCCAATCTTGGGGTAGGTGGGGGTAACTAACTTCTCTTTTCAAAGATTTGCACCAGAGCCAAAGGAGGGAGAAAAAACTTAGCATGCAACTTTCACGATGACAAGTGGGTGCTGAAACAGAATTGGGCAGAGCATGCCACTTGATTTCTAGAACTCATACTCTAGGCTCACAGCTACGTTTTTCAAAGTTAATAGAACCACTACCTTGTCCTTTGTTATAAAATTTACTCTCAATTGCCCTAATTTTTCGAGTGTTTCTCCCCTGTTTCCTCAGGCAGTTTGGTTATTCAGAACAAACTTGGGTCAGAATCCATTCATTGGCTCATTTATTAAGGGTGCCTCCTGTTTACAACATACCATGCAGGACATGATACATTCATTATTTGTCCCATGAATACTTTGAGAGTATCTACTAGGGGACAAGCTCTCAGCAAGGCCATGGAGACACATTCTGTACATGGAGCCTATGTCCCAATGGGGGGGACAGACTCATTCGGTGATACTTGCTTTGGAGAAAAAGAGGGTACAGTATGGGTAGGGTAAGAAGCGCAGGAGCGAGGAAGTGAAAGGTAATATTTGAGCAAGAACTTGAAAACAGTGAGTGAATTAGGGAGGCATTTGGGGGAAGAATGTTCCTGACAGGGAAAACAAGCTGTGCAAAGGCTCTGAGGCAGAGGGTGCCTGGACTGCTTGAGGCCCTTGTAAGACTTCAGCTTCTCTCTGAGTGAAACGGCAAGTCTTTATAGGGATTTGAAAAAAGGAGTGATGTGACCCTAGTCAGGTTTTAACGGGATCCCTCTGACTGCTGAGAAATAGTAAAGGCTAAGAACAGACTCAGGGGGTCTTTGAAGACTGTTGGAATGATTCAGGGAAGAGAAGGTGATACACAGGAGGACATAATTCTAGCCCTCAACAAATACATAGCTAAATGTTTTCTGGAGAAAACAGATCTTGGCA